>NW_028289149.1:0-183137 GCF_059628265.1 Tinamus guttatus | reverse complement strand
GAGATTAGGTGCCAGTTTGTCCCAGTGAAATTTATCTCTTGTTGATAAAGCTGAAAAACAACAGCTGACCCTGGAAACTGCCACTGCTTTTGCTCTAGCCTTTATTTCTCCTCTGTGGCTGCTTTTCTCCCAGTTAGCTTAGGGAGTGCCCACCTCAGGTACTCATTTCCCAGGATGAAGATCATGGGGTTTAGCTAGCTGTTGGTATGTGTGTGAGCTGGCTCAATCACTAGCAACTCATTATAGATCAAGCTGTCAAAATGTGTGAAGCGGGACAGTTTGATCATCATTCCAGTCAGTCCATAGGAGATCCCTGTACCTGCACCATACTCTTGCATGCGTATTAAATAGTGCCGAGGGTTGCAGCTGGCCCTGTAGCATTCATAGGCTGTTTTATCAAGGATGCAGATCTCTGTATAGACAGAGATGAAGGAAGAACATCTGGGCCACCCATTCTACCCAAGAGATGCTCATCCGTGCACAGAGGAGGTCACCCAGAATTTCAAGCTTTGTAACAGGTGAATGGTGGATCTTAGGGAAAAACAGTGTTGCTGAGGAAGACACATTTGGTTCTAAGAATGGAGCGGTCATATGTGTGTCTGGTTCTGATGGGAACTTGGTCAGTGTACAGTCTCACAAGCTGGGCCAGCTATCACGTACTCTGCCAGTCAATTACTCCTCACCAGATCTTCCACAGGTCTTCTCACTACCTGCAGTAAGTGCAAAAGGAGAAAATTCTTGAAGGCAATTCACACTCTTCCATCACTCCCATCAGATACCTGTTTTAAAATGAGTCTTAGAAGAGGGCAGAAAATTTTCCCCTTTGGGTCTGATCTTTGCTGAATGAAGCACACTAGAGTATGTTTCAAATACAGAATACATGTAGAACTGCTCTCATTAATGTTTTTGACCTGATTTTTAACATTGTTCATTTTTCTAGGTGCAATTCATTGAAAGAAAAAAGAAAGAAGAAGAAGAAAAAGAATGAGGATATTGAGGACATTAAAAACACGTCAGGAAAATCATTCTTTGGGCATTTGGAAGCATTTATAAATTTTAATACCTCTCTTTCTAGTGCTCCTCATGATTTACATGGTGATCATGTTTGTGAACATCCTCATCGTTGTGATGCTTGTGGCTGATTAGCACTTTCATAACCCATGTACCTTGGAAATGTGCGAATGTTCCACTGCCAAGTCCAAGATAATGCCTGATTTCTATAGTGGAGAAGAACATGTATATATATGTGTGTGGTTTTTTTTTTTGTTTATTTGTTTTTTTTCTGGGTTTGCTGGGTTCCTCAGGATTATATTTTTTAGTGTTCTATGGTGCAAAATCTTATTGGCTGTTGCGTTGTGATTAGAATTAGCAAGCAGGCAAATATTTTTATTATGCAGCTTGCATGAGTGAAAAAATGTTGCTTCAACTAGTAATTGTGTCTTGGCTATGTGTTTTTTTATCTACGTAATGGTACCTGAGTGATATAATGGTATCTGCAATGGAAAAGACATCTTTCTGCGGCCCATCCCCTTACCAAAATGCAATTTTGCTAAGGGATGTTATAAAGCTGCAGCCCTCAGTGGCTCTGGGACCCAAAGACTCCTGTCTGGCCTTTGGAGGCCAGCCTGGTGCACCTAGAGGAGGCCGCTCCACCCCAAGCACAGCTGATGCTCTCCTGTCTGTAGATGCAACCAGTAGTGAGACTCAGTGTGTATCTCTCTCTCTCTCACACACACACACATCAGGTCACTGGGTTAACAGCTTGTCCTCCTCCTCCTGCAGCTGCTGCCAAGGTACATGGGCACTGTGACTTGTGATCCCCTGCTCCAGCTGCTGACACAGACCCTCACTCCCCTCTCCCACGATCCCCTCACTAACCTACATTCCCATATGCTGGCGCAGCGACCCATGGTCCTGCTCCAGTAAGTGATGCTTGAACCTTCTCTTGCCCCATTTAAGAGCACAACAGGAGCCACTATCACCTGGGGTCTGACTCCACTTTCTGAACCCAGGCCGCTCATTCTTGTATCTCCACCTAGATCTTACAGTATTCATAAAAAGGATATGAAAACTCAAGGTGTAAGAAAACAAACTGAGTCCTGGTTAAGGTGGATGGAACCCATCGCTGGACTAAAACCATTGCAGAAGGTCAATATCTTGAAGGGTGAAATAACTGCAAAGTCAAGCTATTTCATGGACCATGGTGTGCCTCCACAGCCTTGAGTATTCAGTCAGCAGCTAAAGGCCGCTGTCATTTTCCTGTCTGTATCTGTGATTCCACATTCCACCCAAATAGTATAGACAGTGGCTTGGGGAATCACTCGGTTGGCAGTTATGAATTGCAAATGGGCAGGCTGGCAGGCTACATAGAGATCCCCACTCCCCATATGGCATTATTTTATTAGTAGAACTAAAGAAAGATATTGATAAATATTTAAAGTGGATTTTAAAATGTGGATGGTAGCTGAGTGAAACAAACGTTAGAAACCATCAGTTTTGGATAAAACAGTGATCAAAGTGATCCCAGTCCCATGTGAAGAAGGCGAGGTGGTCTTAGAATGAGAGACCCTTTTCCAAAAGCTATTTTTCCAAGTCTATAGACTTGGAGAGAGGAGGAATTTGTGAAATGGACCAAGCTGCATTGTCAAGGTAGTACTACTTCAAATTTTGAAAATGAAACTATCAGAAAACACTGGGCAGTAAAGTTACAGAGAGTGACTGCAAGCCAATGTAAATGCTACCAGAGAATTCCTGTCTAAAGGAAAAGGGGAAAACCTAAAAATATCATCAGGCATTGTTTGGTGGAGAGCAAAACTAGCTGCCGTATTATTGATTATTGTCCATTTGTATCAAATGCCAGTATTGAAAGATGTAATGTATTATGTGAGTTACTGGCAAGTGAAGCTGCATACACAAAGGTGCCTAGCATCACCTTAGAGGCCCCAGCATATTTGACATCCATACAGGGCTGGTAGATGTGGTGCAGAGCCTATGAAAGACCTTTGCCTTTCTGGAGCATCAGAGAGACACCATCTAAGAGATCTCTGTAGCATTTCAAGTGGCATGACATACACTTCTATATATGGCCAACTGAAACCCAAGAAAAGAACTGAATCCTTTCTTCTCAATTGGCTTTACAAAAAGATGAACTTCTTTGAAAAAAAAAGTCAGGTGACTTGGAGGGAAAACCACTCCAACAAAGCTGTTTTTATTTAAGTATTCTTCTCCGCAACTTCTCTTTTCCAGCCAGATGAATGGGAATGGCTATTCCACCAATGTATATTCATCTTTCAGCATTGATACTGCCCAAGACCACATCCAATGACATGAGACCACATCCAATATGTAGGGTGTTTCTGAAGGTATTCCAGCCATTGAGAGTGAAAAGGAGATTTCTGCATAACACAGTCTAGAGCCAAAAGCTCCTCTGTTTACATTTCCCACTGCCTACTACCCTGCAGAAGCTGCATGGCAAAACATGTTCTGTTCCAGTCTTCTCTTTAGGGCACGTTTCACCTCCACATTTCTCAGAGTGTAAATCAAAGGGTTGAGCACTGACGTGACAACATTATACATAAGAGTGGCTATCATGTCCCTCTTGGGTGAATTCTTTGAGGAAGGTGGCACATACTTAGAAATGACAGGGGCATAAAGTAAGGATTTTACAGAAGACCTGGCTCAAGCCATCGCCCCTGCTGGAGGATCCTGCACATACACAGAATGGAGGACTGCAAGGAAGCACTCACTCTTTTCCCTCACTCTTCCTCTGAGGTCCACTCTGATCCCTTTCCCCTACCTGTGGTCCTCTTCCTAAATAGCTCTTTGAGTCTCACCCATTCCTGAAGGCCCCTTCAAGTTCTACACAGTCCCCAAATGCTCTTGTCCTGCTTCCCATAAGTCCTCTACCCCTCTCTAGGCAATAGCCCTTCAGACCATAGGGCTTTCAAGGGGAGTCACTCAGGTGGACTCATCTCAGAGGCTTTCCCACCTCCAAGGCTTCATACACTCCATGCAGAGGAGTTACCACACAGCTCTGGGAATGAGCAAGACAGTAAGAGGATTTTACAGAAGATCAGGCTCAAGCCATCACCTCTGCTGGAGGATACTGCACATACACAGAATGGAGGACTGCAAGGAAGCACTCACCTTGTCTTTGGCCTGTTATAAACAAATATTTCCTCTGAAAGACCTAAAAAGACTGAAAAGATCTCAG
This sequence comes from Tinamus guttatus, assembly GCF_059628265.1. NCBI lineage: Eukaryota > Metazoa > Chordata > Aves > Tinamiformes > Tinamidae > Tinamus > Tinamus guttatus. Next base: position 178,924 of record NW_028289149.1, on the reverse strand, counting down.
GGCTCCTGTGGGAACAGGAAATCAGGATCCCTGGGACAAGATCTCTTACAACATCCAGTGTGGAACATTGCTCAGGAGAGTAAGAAGCTCTTTTGACATCTTCACATACCAGTGCAAAAATTTTGGAGGTTCAGTTTGAGATTAGGACACATTCATTTGGCTTTTCTTTTCCAGCTGGATGAATGGGAGTAGCCCACCAACCTATATTTATCTTCAGGCATTGATATTGCCCAAGATAGGAGACATAAGAGTGTATCAAGTTCCTAGGGTTCTGCTGAAGGGACCCAGGCCAGAAGCTCCTCTGATTGCAATTGCCATTGCCCACTACCCTACACACAGTGCAAGCAAGAAGATTTTTTGTACTAGTAGCTCTCTGGGTAAAAGTCTTCTCTTTAGGGCACGTTTCACCTCCACATTCCTCAAGGTGTAGATCCAAGGGTTGAGGACAGATGTAACAATACTGTACATAAGGGTGGCTATCATGTCCCTCTTGGGTGAATTCCTTGAGGAACGTGGCACATAGTTAAAAATAACTGGGATATAGAATAAGGCGACTACTGTGAAATGGGCGATGCAAGTGGAGAAGGCTCTCTTCCTTCCCTCCGTGGACTGGACTTTCAGTTGGAGGAAGGAAAATATGTAGAGGTAAGAAAAAAGTGTGAAGACCAGAGGGCCAATCACAATGGCCCCAGTGATGATGCTGAGAAGGTTGAGGTTGAGCTGGTTGCTGCTGCAAGCCAGTCTCACCAGAGGCTTGATGTCGCAGAAGAAGTGGTGGATGCGGCTGGGGCCGCAGAAATGGAGCTGGGAGGTCATGACCGTGTGCATGAGAGCGTGGAGGAAGCCCGTAGCCCAAGTGGCCGCAGCCAGCAGGAGGCAGGCCCGTGGGCTCATGAGCAGGGTGTAGCGCAGGGGGTTGCAGATGGCCACAAAGCGGTCATAGGCCATGACAGCCAGCAGCAAAGCTTCGCTGCTGCCCAGGAAGTGGAAGAAGTGGAGCTGGCTTAGGCAGCCCGTGTAGGAAATGTCCTGGGGGTGCCCCAAGAGGAAGCCAGCCAGCATCTTGGGTACAGTAACTGTGGAGTAGAAAATATCCAGGCAGGAGAGGTTGCAGAGGAAAAAGTACATGGGGGTGTGTAGCCGGGACTCGCACACCACTACAATCATGATTGCCATATTCCCCAGCAGGCTAGACAGGTAGAGCAGCAAGAAGAGCATAAACAGGAATTGCTGCAGCCCTTGAAGATTGCTCAGGCCAAGGAGGATGAACTTCCTCACCTCTGTCTGGTTCTCCATGCCTGCAGGGAAAGAGACACTAAATTAGCAGTAGCTTGCTATCTTTCCATCCTGAGCTACTCTACACATTCCCTAGAGCCCTCTTCTAGAAGGTGCATCAGCAGCTGATGCTGCTTCATAAATCAAAAAGATCAGATACTAATCTGGGACACAGATTTGTATCAGATCTTGTGGAAAAGGGCACAGAAGAATTACTTGATGTCCCACTCCAGACCCTTCGACAAATGCTGGAATTGCTGTAAGCTCTAGGGTCGATAGTGACGCTGTAATTGCCACCTGTGCACCAGCCCATTGAAAGGAATGGCATATTTGAAAACAACAAGCAAAGAAAATTCTGGGGAAGGCAGGCAGCGAGGAAGGGAAAAAGGAAGGGTGGTTACCTAATGTCTGCAGGAAGATTACTCTGAAATCGTGTAGGTTTTCCTTTTTAAAAAAAAATAAAAAAGAAGTGTCCTGCAGTAGGTTTTCTTCTTCATTCCAGTTCCTAGCTGAATAAACTGTATCTTTCAAGAAGCTGAGAGAACTATAGCAGCAGAGTAGATCCCATATAATGCACTGCTGTCAAAGAGGATTAATTTTCATCCTTCTTTCTTTATATAGTACTCTCTGCCACTGAAGTGATCACGTTTATTTCTGGCCAAGGAAAATTCCTGTCTCTTTGCTAACTCCTCTTGGGATCAAGCCTCTGTATCTTAAGGGATTTACTTCAGAAAACACCAAGGCATAGCATTTCAGGGGCATAGAAAGCTAATGATGTTGTGAGGAGTTGAACTGATAAAATAACAATGAGTTTTCCTCTAGCCACATCCTGTTAATATTGGTAATGATTATTTGTATAGCAAGCTCTCATAAACAGGAGGAAGGTGTAGAATAAAAATATATAAATATTAAAATATGCAAGGATATAATGTCTGATTCTCAGAAAGATTATTTTTGATGTGGCTTTTTCGAAGAAGTGTGTGACATCTTTTTGATATTCCCAGGTATACTAAGTTGAATAGGTATCATGGTTTCATTGCTTCTGATACAACTACACAGTCAACCTGTTAAGCTCTCTGTTGTAACATCCTTTCCTTTGATCCCTTTATGATCTTTTCTTTTCTCCTTTTCTTTTCTTTTCTTTTCTTTTCTTTTCTTTTCTTTTCTTTTCTTTTCTTTTCTTTTCTTTTCTTTTCTTTTCTTTTCTCTCTTCTTTTCTCTTTTCTTTTCTTTTCTTTTCTTTTCTTTTCTTTTCTTTTCTTTTCTCTTTTCTTTTCTTTTCTCTTCTTTTCTTTTCTTTTCTTTTCTTTTCTTTTCTTTTCTTTTCTTTTCTTTTCTTTTCTTTTCTTTTCTTTTCTCTTTTCTTTTCTTTTCTCCTTTTATTTTATTTTATTTTATTTTATTTTATTTTATTTTATTTTATTTTTTCTTCCTTTCTTCTCTTTTCTTTTCTTCTAAAGATGATGATGACAAGTTATGTTAATTGTAAAAGTCCTCAAGTCCTCATTTGCTGACATACTGCAATACTGCTGCCACCCTCCCCACTCTGTCCCCCAGCATCTCACCAGGGAAGTGCAAAAGCAATCAAAATAGAGGTATTTCACCACTGTCCAGCCCACAGCACAGGTTGTACGTGCATGGGGCCTCCAACTTATTCCCTTGTTGTCATTTCACTGGATACTAGGTAGGGACAGTGGCAATCTTGTTCATCCATTCCTACGCATCACTGATCAGATGATGAGGCATTTGGCAATTTATTGAACCCTGGATGATGCAGGTGCTTTTGCAGGAGGAGTTTGGGAGGTGGCCCATCCACCCAGATCAAATCCCTTTAGCATGTGCCATTTGGGACCACATCTCCATATCCCTCCAACAAGCTCACCACAAAGAGAGATGGGCAAAAGCAAAATCCACCAGTACTCAAGACACAACAAACTCATGTTGGTTGTGTGAACAATTTTACTGTTACCTTCACATAGAAATACATATTAAATACAGTATATAACATATAGTATAACAAGAAGAGCCTTGCTACTGTCTTCTGACGGTGGCAGGAGAGTCCCAGGTCGGCAAGGAGTCCGTCATTGCCCTCACACCACTTTCCACCTGCCCCAGCTGGGAACCCCAGGAACTCCACCTCGCTGGCTGTTGTCATTTGCCTCACTTGCTCCTCTACATGTTGATGCTTTTGTGCCTTCTCTGCAGCCACATTCCTCAGAGATGTTAGGCCACTCTCATAGCAAATGGTCACATCCACTACCTTTGCATGGCGTCCTTTCACCATTAGCAGGTCTGGCTTGAAGACTTTGTTGTTGGAATCCCTGAGGTTGGCTTCTAAATATACCAGCCACCCCAGTCTTTTGGCCTCTTTGGCCAGCATTTCATGCCACATCTTCTGCCTTTTAATCCGTGCCTCTTCAACTGCAGGGCAGTATCCAATGATATGAGAACAAGTTTCCCATTCAGCAGAGCAATATCTGCATCCTCTTGGCACCCCTTCATCCAGCCCTTGTGCCAAAAACTCCCATGTGGGAAGGACATTGGCGCAGAGCTGGATCGCTGTTATGATCTTCCAGTGGGGAATGCTCCAGTAATGCACAAGCCAGTCATTACTGATTATGTCGTTCTCAAAGTTCTTAATCCCACAGCCTTGTAACTCCAGATTGGTCCAATTTTCTAACTCTCTTTTTCTCCACTTGTTCGGTATTGGATAGATGACCCTGGGAGTCGGAGCCTCCCATTCGGACATTGTCTCAACACCCGCCAGAGCGTCAGGAATTGCTCTAGGAATCTCCTCCTATACTGATGGAACATTGTCCGCTCTCCCTCCAGCTGCAATCCATGTCCTTCTCAACTCCTCTTGGATTCCTTCTTCCAAGACAATAGTTCTTGTGATGTTATCACTGGAGTGAGCAATTCACTGCAGCCATTGAGCTCGAATATTAGGAATGTGGCTCACCAGACATATAATTCCTAACCCGCCGTCCATAGTGCTGGCATACAAGATATCATCGCACGTACTGGAGGGTAAACGAAGCCAGCCCTTCACCACAGATCTAATTGCATGGTCCAGGGGATGGAGCGTAGGTAATTAGGGTCCGGCGGCCAGAAGATATTGCACTGTACGGAAAGATAGGGCCCCTCTCCTAATAGCCAATAGCGTTTAGTTTATGATGTAAGCAGGCGGATGTGACGTTGTAAACCTTAGCTATATAACACTGTGTTACTCATCAATAAACACCATTTGCCGTCCACCACATTGGTTTTAGCGAGCTGATGGCCCGAGCAGCCAGGGGGTGGTCGCCGCGCCGTTGCTGAACCAGGTCGCCACGCCTTTGGAAGGCAACAAGCGGTGCCGAAACCCGGGAATCATCACCTGCACGGGTGATCGGCGGCCGGAGCGGCTGGACCAGCCCGGCGGGGAGGACGCTCCCGGACCAACAAGGAGGATGGAGGCCCTTGTGAAGGTCGTATCGCAATTACATAAGCATTGGGGGATTGATTGTAAACCCAAAGATTTTACTCTCACCATTGCGAGGCTTTTACAAATTAAGGTCATAGACCAGCCAGTGGATATTCTCCACCCTGAAGTGTGGGACAAATGTACTAAGGTGTTAACCGAGGAGACGATGCACTCGGGTTGTGGGGAAAAACCTTAAGGCTTGGGGAAAAGTTGTACAGGCCTTGCAGAAAGCTATACAAGAGCAGGAGACCTGGGTGGCAGTACAGGACTGTTTGTTGGCCACCCCAAAAATGGGAGTCGGGGCAGCCGCACAGACTTTGCACCCCCCAGACGATGGCGATTCTGCTGAGCCTAAAGATCTGCAAGAGGGCGATGCGTCCCCTCCATCCCCGAACCCCGTCCCGCTTACAGAGGAGCAGAAACAACCGAAATCTGTTTGAGGCGAGCTAGCCGAGGAAGCTAGAAATATCGAAAGGAAGTCAGAGTTTGGGGACATCTGGGTCAGGCCACCACCCTATGTGCCCCAAAATGGCGCCCAGTCGCAAGGGGAAGGGCGGGGCGAGGATGCCCCCGGCGGGAACAGGGAGGAAGTGCTAGAACTAACAAGGGCTTGCAAACGGGAGGGGGAGGAGAACGAGGAGGAGAAAGGTGGTGGAGGTGACGGGACAGGGGAGGGAGGCCCGAGTGAGGGGCCGAGAACCAATCAGAGCAGCCATCTGAAAAAATGCACCCCTGCGAGTAGAAGGCGGGGCGAGCCAAGAGGGGGGGAACAGCCCGCCCGCAAGGGAAGGGGGCGGGGCCGGAGCCCAACGAAAAAGTACTGGAGCCCCGAAGTGACCAGTCAGTTGAGTTCTGACTCCTGATCAGACACTAGTCAGGACGAGTGGCTCACAACTGATTCAAACTTAAGGGAGGAAATGAAGGTAAACAGAGCTAAGAGCCAAAATATTCCCATCCAAATTAAAGAAAAACCACGAAGGGGAGAAATCCCTCTCACGGACTGTAGGAAAATAAAGATCGCGTGTGCCGACTGGGCCCCATCATCTGCGCTAGCGTTCCCGATCTCTGGCTCTATTAGAAGCCAGGGTGACAAATTTACACTAAGGACCACTGCCATATACCCACTTCCACCAATTAGACTGACGTGGAAATCGTCCGACCCAGTGTGGGTCGAGCAGTGGCCCCTATCGAAGCCTCGAATGGATGCCCTTCTCGAGCTAGTTGACCGCGAATTACAGCGAGGTCATATAGAGTCCTCCACCAGCCCGTGGAACACCCCAGTTTTTGTAATACCCAAACAAAATGGCGAGGGGTTCCGTCTCCTCCATGACCTGCGTGAAGTAAACAAGAGAATCCAACCAATGAGTCCTGTTCAAACGTTGTTACCCATGAACTCGATGATATCGGAAGGACAACCCTGTGCTGTCCTTGATATCAAAGACTGTTTCTTCTTGATACCTCTTCATGAGAAAGACAAGGAGCTTTTTCTGTCGTGTTTCCAAACAGCCAGCGCCCCAACCTACGTTTCCAGTGGAAAGTGCTGCCTCAAGGAATGATCAATTCACCCACTATCTGCCAGATTGCGGTGGATCGTGCGTTGGCACCAGTCCGGTGCAACAACCCGACTGTGACTATCATTCAATACATGGACGATATTTTAATCGCTGCACCGTCAGGAAGTCAAGTGGACCAACTGGTGTTAACAGTTTCAGAAACCCTAAAAACAAACGGATTCGAAATTGCAAGCGCGAAAATCAAAAGGGGAACATGTGTAAGTTTTCTGGGAGTAGGGATCACAAGTTCTTACGTAACCCTCCCCAAATAAAAATCCGTCGGAACATTAAGACTCTCCATGATATGCAGCAGTTGGTGGGATCCTTACAGTGGCTCCGCAATATTGTCCTGATCCCTCCTGAAGTCATGGCCCCCCTGTATGACCTTTTGAAAGGAAAGAACCCATGGGAACGAAAAACTCTAACGACAGAAGCAAAGAATTCTCTTGATTTTATCGAACAGCAGGTATCATCAAGCACGCTCGCCACGTGGAACTCAAATATACTACTTGATCTATACGTGCACTTTACGGAAGGAAGGGGAGTGGGAGCTCTAGCACAAGGCCCTCCTAAAAAAGCTCAACCAATACAACGGATAGTCCTAGGAAAACCGTTACGTGCATTTTCTCCAGGAGCTGAGTGTCTTGGCAATCTTGTCATGAAAGGCAGGAAACTCACCCTAAGACACCTGGGCATCGAACCTGCCAGGATATACCTACCCTTCTGCAAACAGCTCCCAACGCAGTCAGTGGTGATGTCAGAGTATATGGCCATAGCTCTCGTCGGATTTGGTGGAGAAGTCCGGTACGCCACAAAGCCTCCCTGGATCCAAATGCTGGCAATTGTCAACATCGACCTCCCACAGAAGATCATGGACCGGCCCCAACAGGGACCAACGGTCTTTACAGACGCATCCTCAGCGACCTCAACTGCGGCGGCGGTATGGCAATTGGGAGGAGAATGGCTTTGCATTAAAGTGACCGATCGCACACTTTCAGCCCAACAGTTAGAAGCGATGGCCGTGGTACTAGCGTGGGGGCTGTTCCCAACAGAACACCTCAACATAGTGACCGATTCAATGTTTGTGGCCAAACTTTGCCTGGCCATGTCGGAGCCCGGCGTGTCAACATCCACAACAGCTCTAATGCTGGAAGAAGCACTTTTTTCTCAAAAGGGCACTATGTCGGTCATCCACGTCAACAGCCACAGCCCAATTAAAGGGTTTTTCCAAATCGGTAATGACAAAGCAGACGCCGCTGCAAAAAGATTGTGAACACTAAGACACGCTCCACAGCTACACGAGTCTCTCCATATCGGTGCAAAAGCGTTAGCAAAGAGATGTGGGATTTCAGTCACTGACGCAAAACACATAGTAGCTACATGTCCTCACTGTCAGAAAGCACCACGGTGGTCCAGCGGGATAAATCCCAGAGGTCTTAAGGCCTCCGAAGTGTGGCAAACGGATTTTACACTCTGCCAGTTGTTGAAACCTCGAGCGTGGCTAGCGGTGACTGTAGACGCATATAGTGGAGTGATCATAGCCACTCAACACCTTAAAACTGACTCCAAAGCAACCATTGGCTGAAAGCCATGGCGTGGCTTGGCATCCCTAATCAGATCAAAACGGACAACAGTCCGAATTTTGTCTCTAAATCAGTCCAGGCATTTGCTCTGAGATGGGGTATTACCCTAACACACGGCATCCCATATAATAGCATGGGACAAGCCATAGTAGAACGAGCGAATCAAACTCTGAAAACTAAATTAGAGGTATTAGCAAAGACAGAAGGTTTTAGCAACGCCATTCCCCCGAGAGACCAAACATGCCTACTAGCGACTGCCTTGCTAGCACTGAATCAATTCCCCAGCGGGGAGGAAGCAAATAGTCCCACCCAAAAACACTGGGCCACTCGAGCAATAGAGGAAGGTCCGTTGGTTATAGTTAGAAATGAGCTGGGAGAATGGGAACAAGGGTGGAAACTAGTTCTGACAGGGCGAGGGTATGCCGCCGTCAGGAAAGATGGCAGAGACAAGTGGTGCCCGCTTAAGTCTATTAAACCAGACCTTCAAAATAAAACTAATGAAAACTGAGTTTCTGTTCACAGGACCGGACCATCGGACGCCCCTGTAACCCGTACGCCCCGGTGACAAGCGTCCCGCCCGAGCCTGTGAGTTCCACGCTGACCGAATCCAGAAAACAACAAAACAGCCTCTGCAAGAGGGGGCCGCGATGCCTTTACGTGATCTTAATTTTGGAGCTTGTCACTATAGGACAGGTAGAGTCACATCAGCCCTTTAAGAAGAGTGTCTCCAGCAGGTCGAGGGAGGTGATCCTGCCCCTCTACTCAGCCCTGGTGAGGCCGCATCTGGAGTACTGTGTCCAGTTCTGGGCTCCACAGTACAAGAGGGATGTGGAGCTGCTGGAGAGAGTCCAGCGCAGGGCTACAAGGATGATCAGGGGCCTGGAACATCTGCCCTATGAGGAGAGGCTGAGGGAGCTGGGCCTGTTCAGCCTGGAGAAGAGAAGGCTGAGAGGGGATCTAATCAGTGTATATAAATACCTCAAGGGAGGGAGTGCAGAGGACGGTCATGGTCTCTTTTCAGTGGTGGCCACTGATAGGACTAGAGGAAATGGCCGGAAACTGAAACATCAAAAATTCCATAGGAACTTAAGGAAAAATTTCTTAACAGTGAGGGTGACAGAGCACTGGAACAGGCTGCCCAGAGAGGTTGTGGAGTCTCCTTCTCTGGAGATCTTCAAAACCCGCTTGGATGCAGTCCTGCGCCACATGCTTTAGGTGTCCCTGCGTATGCAGGGGGGTTGGACTAGATGATCTCTAGAGGTCCCTTCCAACCCTAAGCATTCTATGATTCTATGAAATGGGTGCTTGAACAGATCGAACAATCTTGAGTAATTAGTACAAAAATAACTACAGGGTCACCAGTTTTCAGTGCCATGCCCTGCCAACTAGCACCCATTGAACCCTGTTCCAACCTGGGGCCATTTGGAAATTATTTTTGTCCGGCATCCAACCCGGGAAAAGCCTACTGTAATCGCCTCGGCCAGAATATTACCTAACGAAAAGGGAACCAATTACAGCCTTAACGGTAGCCCCTCTACTAACTTTAGGAGGAGCGGGAGCCGGAACAGGGATAGCTGTGTTAATAAAAGGGAATCGAGATTTTACAAACCTACAAACTACCAGTTATCCCCTAACTTCCTGTTTACTGTTTACTGTTTGCTGTGCTTTATGTTTTTATGTCAAGTTTATGATATATAATTTTAAGATTGTTACAAACTATAAGAATAAGTAGTAAGAATAAGATAAGAATAAGTAATAAGAATAAGATAATAATAAGTAAGAATAAGATGGTTGTACTTTAGCCAGTTTTGTTATGCATAGGGAGGGGGGAAATGTAGGTAATCAGGGTCTGGTGGCCGGAAGATGTCGCGCTGTACGGAAAGATAGAGCCCCTCTCCTAATAGCCAATAGCGTTTAGTTTATGATGTAAGCAGACGGATGTGACGTTGTAAACCTTAGCTATATAACACTGTGTTACTCATCAATAAACGCCATTTGCCATCCACCACATTGGTGTTAGCAAGCTGATGGCCCGAGCGGCATGGGGATGGTCGCTGTGCCATTCCTGAACCAGGTCGCCACACCGTTTGAACGGCAACAGTGATGTTATCACTGGAGTGAGCAATTCGCTGCAGCCATTGAGCTCGAATATTAGGAATGTGGCTCGCCAGACACATAATTCCTAACCCACTGTTCATAGTGCTGGCATACAAGATAGCATCGCATGTACTGGAGGGTAAATGAAGCCAGCCCTTCACCGCAGATCTCATTGCAAGGTCCAGGGAATGGAGGCTTGAGGCATTCACTCCACCATGATCTGCTGCAGACAGCAAGCATGGGATTGCATAGCCCTTTAAGATCTGCACCTTCTGCAGTGGCTTTAATGGGGATGCCCCAATGTTCTTCACCCAGGTGCCAAACTTCTCCTGTAGCTCTGATCTGGAGAGACCTGCCCATGGCTTCACTCCCACACCCAAAAATGCCTCAAAGCTGTCAAGGTCAATCATATCTAATGGAGTCCCTTGCACTTCCCACGGCGGGCAGTCATTAACAGCGTAAGAGTCTATTCTGGGGCTAATAAGGAAACCGTGGCACATGGCAGCTTGCACTTTCAGTCCATTAAGATGACAAAATTCCTCCACCACTCGTATATTTCTTTGCATGCCTCCCCGTGAGTCACTTAATAGCACCAGATCATCTGCTAATGCCAGTGATGATACAGAGTTGTTACCATACTTAAATCCATCCTTTTTCTCCTCCAGTTTGTGCAGCAATGGACCTATTGCAAGGCTGAAGAGAAGAGGGGACATGGGATCTCTGATTTTCACTCCGGTGAGGATCTTAATTTTCTCCAAGCATGTCCCCCCAACAGCCAGCCATGTTCCACTGTTGCTATACAGGTCCCTGATGATGTTAATTATATGACCATCAAGACCTTTCTGTTGGAGAACCTGCAAGATATGTTGATGATGAATTGAATTAAAGGCATTGGCCAGATTCACAAAGACGACTCCTAACATTTTATGATCTTTTTTTGCATGTTTGATTAACACATGGAGGAGCTTGAGATTTTCCGAAGAGCATGGGCTTGTGATAAACCCTCTTTGGCGAGTATTAATTAGGCATGCCCGCTGCAACCGTGCTGTCAAGATCCATGAGAACAGTCTTAATATTACTGACCCAATGGTAGTGGGCTGCCAGGTGTTCATGTCCTCCACTTTATTTGGATCAGTGGATTTTGGTATTAAAATTGTCCAGCATTCTTTGATCCTATCTGGGATCTTCCCATCCAGCAACCAAAGTTTGAATACTTCAGCCAAGTGGCTTCCTTGTGGGTCATATCTAAGAATGCCCCTCAAGCTCAGGCCATCTGGCCCAGAGCTGGATCATTTATTCATCTCCTCCATGTTCTTCTGGACCTCCCTAGGAGAGATCAATTTCTTGAATGCAGAATTTTCTGCCTTTTCAGCAGCCTGGAAGCTTCCTAATCCAAGGAAAGTGCCCACTTCCCCCCATTTCCTTCTGAACAAATCATATAACTCGATCATTGGAAACAGGCACTTCAGTGCTTCGATTTTTTCTAAAATGATACCAGCCAGCTTCTTGAGATCTAATTGAAAAAGACGCTGGTATCGCAGGTAGTGTCCCTGTCTCACGGCCCTTTGCTTCATCCAATTCCTCCCCTTTCTTGCAGGCATGGGTTCAAGTTGGCACTTCCTGCGTTGTTTCATAGAATCATAGAATCATAGAATCATAGAATGCTTGGGGTTGGAAGGGACCTCTAGAGATCATCTAGTCCAACCCCCCTGCATACACAAGGTCACCTAGAGCACGTGGCACAGGACTGCATCCAAGCGGGTTTGGAAGATCTCCAGAGAAGGAGACTCCACAAACCTCTCTGGGCAGCCTGTTCCAGTGCTCTGTCACCCTCACTGTTAAAAAATTTTTCCTTAAGTTCCTGTGGGACTTTTGGTGCTTCAGTTTGTGGCCGTTTCCTCTAATCCTATCAGTGGCCACCACTGAAAAGAGACTAGCACCATCCTCTGCACTCCCTCCCTTGAGGTACTTATATACACTGATTAGATCCCTTCTCAGCCTTCTCTTCTCCAGGCTGAACAGGCCCAGCTCCCTCAGCCTCTCCTCATAGGGCAGATGTTCCAGGCCCCTGATCATCCTTGTAGCCCTGCGCTGGACTCTCTCCAGCAGCTCCACATCCCTCTTATACTGTGGAGTCCAGAACTGGACACAATACTCCTGATGCGGCCTCACCAGGGCTGAGTAGAGGGGCAGGATCCCCTCCCTCGACCTGCTGGAGATGCTCTTCTTAATGCACCCCAGGATCCCATTGGCCGTCTTGGCCACAAGAGCACATTGCTGCCTCATGGTCAACTTATCATCCACCATGACACCCAGGTCTTTCTCCGCAGAGCTGCTCTCCAGGAGGTCGGTCCCCAGCCTGTACTGGTGTCTGGGGTTATTCCTCCCCAGGTGCAGAACCTTGCACTTGGCCTTGTTGAATTGCATGAGGTTTTTCACCGCCCAGTTGTCCAGTCTGTTCAGGTCCCTCTGGATGGCAGCGCAGCCCTCTGGGGTATCAGCTACTCCTCCCAGTTTGGTATCATCAGCAAACTTGCTGAGGGAGCACTCTGTGCCTTCATCCAGGTCATTGATGAATAAATTGAACAGGACTGGACCAAGGACTGACCCCTGGGGGACCCCGCTAGCTACAGGCCTCAAACTAGACTCTGCACCACTGATCACCACTCTCTGAGCTCTGCCATCCAGCCAGTTCCTAATCCACCTCACTGTGCACTCATCTATCCCACACTTCGGGAGCTTGCCCAGGAGGATGTTGTGAGGGACGGTGTCAAAAGTCTTGGTGAAGTCGAGATAGACGACATCCACCGCTCTCCCCTCGTCTATCCAGCCGGTCATTTCATCATAGAAGGCTATCAGGTTAGTCAGGCAAGATTTCCCCTTGGTGAATCCATGCTGACTACTCTTGAGCACCTTCTTGTCCTCCATGTGCCTGGAGACAACGGCCAGTATGAGCCATTCCATCACTTTTCCGGGGACGGAGGTGAGGCTGACTGGCCTGTAGTTGCCTGGGTCCTCCTTCTTGCCTTTTTTGAAGACTGGCGTGACATTGGCCTTCTTCCAGTCTTCCAGCACCTCCCCCGTTCTCCAGGTTCTTTCAAAGATGATGGAGAGCGGCTTAGCTATGACCTCTGCCAGCTCCCGCAGCACTCTGGGGTGTATCCCATCAGGGCCCATGGATTTGTGGGTATCGAGGTTCCTTAGGTGCTCTCTGACCCAATCTTCCTCTACCCGGGGCAGGTCTTCCTCTCCACCAGCTTCTTCTCTTGTCCCTAGGGCCTGGGGCTCCAAAGGGCTGCCCTTGGTAAACACCGAAGCAAAGAAGGCATTGAGCAACTCTGCTTTTTCTGGTTATTTGTAACCAGGGTGCCCATCCTGTCCGCCAGCGGACCCACGTTTTCCCTGATTTTCCTTTTGCTGTTAATGTATTTAAAGAAATTTTTCTTGTTATTTTTAACGTCCCTTGCCAGCTTGCCTTCCAGACGTGCCTTAGCTTTCCTTGCCGCATCTCTGCAATCCCTGACTACGTTCCTGTATTTCTCCCAGGGGACCTGTCCTTTTTTCCACTTTCTGTATACCGCTGCCTTCTGCTTGAGCATTGCCACAAGCTCCCTGCTCATCCATGCAGGTCGCCTGCCCCCTCTGCCTGCCTTCCTACACACAGGGATGCACTGTTGCTGGGCGTGGAGGAAGTGGTGCTTGAAAACTAACCAGCTCTCTTGGACCCCGATGCCTTCTAGAGCTCTAGCCCATGGGATTCTACCGAGGAGGTCTCTGAAGAGGCTAAAGTTGGCCCTCCTGAAGTCCATGATTGCAAGGCTACTTACAGCCCTGCCACCTCCTCATTGAATCCTGAACTCCACCAACTCATGGTCACTGCAGCCAAGGCTACCCCCCACCTTAACATCTCCTACTAGGCCCTCCCTATTTGATAGCACGAGGTCCAGTAGCCCACCTCTCCTCATCGGCTCCTCCACAACCTGTGTCAAAAAGTTATCATTGACGCTCTGCAGGAACCTCCAGGACTGTTTGTGCCTGGCTGTGTTGTCCTTCCAGTTGATGTCAGGGTAGTTGAAGTCCCCCAGGAGAACCAGGGCCTGTGACCGTGAGGCAAAATCCAGCTGCCTATAGAAGGTCTCATCAACCTCCTCGTCTTGGTCAGGTGGCCTGTAGCAGACACCCACCACAGTGTCTCCCACATTAGCCTGCCCTCTAATCCTTACCCACAAACTCTCAACTCGCTCATCCTCCACTCCCAGGTTGAGCTCCATGCATTCCAGTTGCTCTCTCACATAAAGAGCAACTCCCCCACCTCGCCTTCCCAGCCTGTCCTTCCTAAAGAGCACATAGCCTTCCATGGCAGCGCTCCAGTCGTGCGAGCTATCCCACCACGTCTCTGTGATACCAATAAGATCATCATGCTGGGACCGCACACAGATCTCCAGTTCATCCTGCTTATTCCCCATGCTTCACGCATTGGTGTACAGGCATTTCAGGGAAGCAACAGAGGCCACAGGTTTCCCAGGAGGAGTGAAAGAGGACCCTCCGTGATCATTTCCTATCCTCACTTCCCCACTAGCATACTCCCACTGGACGCCATCTGACCTAGGCTGCGCGGTACTGCTTGCCGTGTCTGTGTGACACTCACCTTCCCCCTTCTTGTCTAGTTTAAAGCCCTCCTAACCAGGTTGGCCAGCCTTTTGGCAAAGAGACGTGTGCCCCTCTTGCTGAGATGGGTCCCATCATTCCCCACTAGCTGGTGGTCATGAAACAGAGCCCCATGGTCATAGAAGACAAAACCCTGTTGCCAAGCCCAGCGGCACAGTCAGCTGTTAATCTGCCATATCCGCCTTCTCCTCCTTGAATCCATTCCCCTCATTGACAGAATAGAGGAGAACACTACCTGGGCTCCCGTACCTTTGATGGCCATCCCTAGGGCTCTGAAATCTTGATTGATATCCCTCAGTTTCCCCATGGCATCATTAGCGCCCACATGAAGCAATACCAGAGAATAATAGTCTGACTCCTGAACAAGCCTTGGGAGCCTTTCTGTAACATCCTTTATTCAGGTCCCTGGCAAGCAGCAGACCTCTCTGGATGAGGGGTCCGGTCTACATATCGGTGCCTCCGTGCCCTGTAGAGTGGAGTCACCCACGACGATCACCCGCCGCTTCTTCCGGGTGCTCCTTTTCTCTTTAGGGGGAGCAGCCTTGCAGCATGGACCAGACTGCCTCTCTAGAGAGAGCCCCCTAGACTGGCCTTGGTTCAAGGCCTCCTCTATCTGATCTGCAAGTTCCAGGGCCTCATACCTGTTGAATGTGGTTACAGGTGGAGGTGAGGTGGGCCGTGGAGGGGATCTTCTGCCACCTCGAGTGGGGACCCGTTTCCATTGTTGATTGTCCCTGGATACTGTTAATTCTGCCCCCTCTGCCCTAGGGCAAGAGGGCACTGGATTTTCTGACTGAGTCGGGGGGTTCTCAGGGTGGCTTTCCTGGGAAGAATGCAGAATGCAGCTCCACCAGTCTGTTTCTTTTTCACTGTCCCTGATGGCCCTCAGCCGTTCTACCTCCTCCTTTAGCTCCACCACCAGGCTGAGCAGGTCATCCACCTGCTCACACCTAATGCAGACGGTGTTTTCGCCACTCCCTGATAACATGGAGAGGCTCAGGCATTCCCTGCAGCCAGAAACCTGGACCACTGCATCTTTCTGTGGTGGTTCAGTCTGGGTCGCCACAGTCTTCCTGGTGAAGGCCTTCGATGAGGCCATTCGGGTTGTGTTGGAGAGGGCCCCCGGCGGGTCGGCTCTTCCGTGCTCCCTGTCACGGGCTGCGCGGAGGTGTCTGATGTTCAGGCACGGGGGTCTCCTCTCCAGCACACGTCCCGCTGTAGCGTTGCCGAGGACACTGTCCCACTGTCCCAGTTTGCCGCAGCGCTGCTCTCTCCCGCCGTCGCCTCTCCTGTTGGGCTTCTTCCCCGACCCTGCTGGTGCGAGGCCGAGCGGCCCTGCCAGGTCCCAGGTGTCCAAGAATCCGTGCGAGGCGCCGGCGATGGTCTCAGCCCCGGGTCGCCGGGTGCCGGCCGCAGGCAGCCGTTGGCGGGGTGGCGACCGAGGAGGGGCACGCGGGTGCCCCCCTGGTCTTTTTTCCCCTGGGTGTCCCTCACCGTCCCACCAGGAGAGAGCGAGAGAGAGGGAAAAGGCACGAGCGCGCGTCTCGTTGCGCGGAAGGGGGCGTCCCCCTCCGCCCCTGGCTGAGAAGCTGCCGGACCCCCGCCCGCTGCGGAGCGCGCCGCCCCGGTGTTCTCCGTTGGGGGGGCCGCGCCCGCCTCGAGGTCGCGAGCTCCTCTAGCATGTCCGTGGCTCCCGGCGGAGGGGAGCGCGTGCGCGTGGGCGCACCCGTGGTTGTGCCGGCCTCGGCGGGAGGGCCATCCCCGGTCGGCTTCCGCGTGAGCCGTGGGCGCCCCGCCGCCTCGTGCGGATGTGCGTGCCGCGAGAGCGGAGAAGCTGCGCAGCGGTCTCCGCTCCTTCCCCCTGGGTTGCCCTTGGTGGGGAAGGCCGGTGGGACCGCCGGGGTCGGTGCCACTTCCCTGGCAAGGGGAGCTGCCGCCCCACCTAGTGGTTCACCCCTGTCCCGGCCGCGGCGTCGCCCTTGGTCCGCTCGGGCCCCCTTCCCGCGCGGGCAGAGGTTGGGGAGAAAGGGAGAGAGAAAGGCCAAGCGGCGTCCGCGTGTATGCGCGGTGGCGGCGCGGTGGGCTGGTGCGCGGCTACCTGGTTGATCCTGCCAGTAGCATATGCTTGTCTCAAAGATTAAGCCATGCATGTCTAAGTACACACGGGTGGTACAGTGAAACTGCGAATGGCTCATTAAATCAGTTATGGTTCCTTTGGTCGCTCCCCTCCCGTTACTTGGATAACTGTGGTTTCACCTGGGATGTGACGAATTCCCCTTGAATTTGGAAAGGCACTCCGTCCAGCTTGACAAAGCTGGGTGACAGCATCATTTGGGAAGAAGATGTTACTGTCCCAACCTCTACATCAACCACAAGGGAGCAGGGCAACAACAAAAGTCAGCATTTCCACAAGATACAGCAAGCTCTGTTGTCTGTGTGAAGGTTTTACTGTTCCCTTCCAAGGGAAGGATTGATCTTCCAATCTTTGCTAAAAAATAGGAAATGTAAAATTCTTATCTGTACTCATGAGTATAGAAGAATATCCACCAAGGATAGGAGAGGCCAGGGCTGATTTGTTCCCCAATCCCTCACCTGTATTTCCTCTTCACATCCTCCCCTCTCTCCATCTCAGTGTGTGTGTCCCTTCCATGCTCTGGATCAGCTCTTAGGGGCAGCACCGATGTCCTCCCTGCTGCCACCAACTGCCGTCTCTTATCACTGATCTGCTTTGGCGTTTTTGTGGGTAAATGTTCACTAATCTGCTTATTAATAAAGCGCATATTCTTAAATCTCTCTTCAAGTTCGATCAATTGTGCCGTTTCCTCCTCAGACCAGCAGCTCTTATGCATACCTCTCAAACCCTGTCCCTTAGGGAGAGACTGCTCAATCCGTTCCAGGTTCCTCATGATGGGATGCACATGTCTCTTGTGCTGAGAGAGGCCGCTCTTGGTCTTAAACTTGCGATCGCATTCCTCACACTGCCACGCTGGGACTTCCGAGGGTCCTTCTTCTGGTTCAGCTTGGGGCACACGGCACTTTGGGAAGTGACAGGCAATACTATGATGGTTCTCATTTGTTCTCCCACAACGGGAGCACTGATAAAGGACTCGTTGATGGCCATGGGTCCTCTTTAAATGTTCTGCTAGGGCTGCCATCTTCTCCACTCTGGTACCACAGCATGGACATGCTGGGTGGTCTAGTGGTAGCTGGACGACTAATGTTCCCACCTCAGTTGCCTGGCCTGAGGCACCCAGGACAGCATCAGGCAAAGAGATTGCAGGCCCAGAGGCAGATGCTAGTTCACTGGGCTTCACCTCTTCCTCGGGGAGTGATTCCACCACTGTTCTCTGAGATGAGCCTCCGGCAGCCAACATCTCATAGACCTCTGGGTTAACATGGAACGCAGGCTCAGCTTTAACAACCACAGGATGTGTCCTTGTAATATCACTGGGCAATTCCTCAGCCTGCGTGCTCCCAGAAACAAACTTAACGACCCGGGGTTTCACTGGTTTGGAAAACATGTCTATAGAGGTTTGGATTAACTCAGAAGAACCTGGAACCTCAGCTGGCCTGGACTGGCAAAGATGAGCAGGAAGGCCACAGGGGATAGGAGAGCCGTCCATGAGAGTGACATTGCTGCTCTCTTCTTGCATGTACCACAGAATCCATGGCCGGCGGGGACTCCTTCCTTTCCTTTCCCGTCCGTTCCACTCCTTACCTCCAGCATTCACTGGGAATCCCAGCAACTCCACTTTTACTCACTTCCAACACTGGGTCCTCGACAGGTCCTTCTCTCCAGCTTTTTTCTGCCACTGCATTACCTATGGATGACAAGACACTTTCAGGGCAAACACTAACATCCATTCTCTTTCTCTGTGACATTTTCCTCCCACCAAGTCTGCCTTCAAGCCTTCCTTGTTAAAGACCCCAACACTGAGCTCTACATCTACCACGCTAGGGAGAGAACCTTACCTGCTCACCATCCAGCACCTTCTGGAAATCCTCTTGGTTCCATTGCCCCAGGACCATCGTCCTTGGAAGACTATCGCTGGAGTGTGCAAATCAGGACAACCAGAGAACCTCAATCTGTACAAGTGCACTCATCCAAATAGCTCTCAAAGTGACCAGGCTTACTCCTACCCTCTTCAGGCCCCTCCATTTCCACGGGTCACACTTGTTCATGGTGTAAGTCTCTTTGTGAGCCTCAAAACTCCACATCAAACCAAATTCTGCCCTTCTGCTCCAAGGGAGCTTTCTGTCCTTCCTGAGCTCACCTTCACACACATGCATTACGCTTTCACAGCTATATCACACGGGTGAAATTATTACCCAACCCACCCACTTCATCAGATAACTTCTGAAAACCTATCGGAGTACTGGCATGTAACCACTTAAGGTATGGTTGTGTCACAGCATGCAGGAACGTAGTGCTTCCTAATCTCATGTCTCTTCAGAGCACCAGAGTCAAGCTCAAGAGGGTCTTCTTTCCCCACTCATTCCACCAGTGGAACCTTCCTGTGGTTGTGGTTTCTCTGCATAGTAGGTAGGGAGAGTGGGAAAGTGGCAATCTTGTTCATGGATCTAAGCACCTCCCTAATGAGATGAGGACGCATCAGACTCTTTAATGAACCCAGTACAAAGCAGGGCATCTTATTCAGGTTGACTTTGTCAGGCTGCTCTTGCACCCAGCTCAAAGCCCACCAAGTACACATCATTTGCGACCACATCTCACATCCCACCTACAAGCTCCACCACAAACAGAGGCGAGGTAAAGCAAAATGGAGCAGTCCAGAACACCGAGCAAGCTCCTCTTGTCTGCAAGAAGAATTTTACTGTTGCCTTCGTATGGAAGGCCCTAGGCTAACAAAATCTCTTCTGAAAAGTGACTCACCTTAGGACACTAGTGTTGTAGCTGCACAGGCGTACTACCCACTTCAAGCACCCCAACAGACGTCATTTACTGGTGTCACAACTGTGAATTTAATGAAGCTGGGGAGAAGCAGGGCATCTTTTACAGCTT
The DNA here is from genome assembly GCF_059628265.1 of Tinamus guttatus. Lineage (NCBI taxonomy): Eukaryota > Metazoa > Chordata > Aves > Tinamiformes > Tinamidae > Tinamus > Tinamus guttatus. The sequence goes on along the minus strand of NW_028289149.1, from coordinate 159,265 downwards.
TGGAATGGAAGGCGGTCCTTCCAGACAGCTCAAATTCAAAGAGGTATTAATCATTTGGGACCACCTCTCACATCCCACCTACAAGCTCCACCACAAACAGAGAGGCAATAGAGCAAAATGGAGCAATAGAGAAGACAGAGAAAGCTCCTGTTGTCTGTGTGAAGACTATTTTGCTTGCCTTCCCATGGAAGGTCTTGACCTGACACAGTCATTTCTTACATGAAACGTCAATGAAAGACTTCCACACACTGCCCTGGATTGGCAAAGATGAGCAGGATGTCCACACATGATAGGAGAGCCTTCTGCAAGAAGATCCTTGTTCTCTTCTTCTGGCGGGTACCGTAGAGTCCAATGTCAGTGAGGACTCCTTTCTTTCCTTTCGACTACTTAGCTCAAGCACCCAGTTGAAAGCCCAGGAACTTCCCCTCCCCAGCTCTCTCATTTCCTTCACCTGTTCCCCAGATGGTGGTACTTCCAGGCTTGGTCCCACGGTGCATCACCTGAATATAACAACACAATTTCATAGTGAAGCTTTATGTCCCCTCCTGGCCCGCAAGGTCCCTTAATCACCACACAGACTGGCTTTGAAATCTCATTGTAGCTATCGCTGTGGTTGGCTTACCACTACATCAGCTCAGCCCTGGTTGCCTATCATCTCACACACCACACAAGATGTTTTGTCCCTGCATCCAGGCATCCTGCCCTGCAGGGCAGTATCCAGTGGGATATTCATCTGGAACAGATTTCCTGCTCATCTGCCTGCAGCTTTGAGTGCCCCTTCCTCCAGCCCTCATTCCAAATAGTTCTTAGTGGGATAGGCACTGACCCATAGCAGTATTGATGGAAATAGGTTGCTGTGACGAATTTTCCATTTAAGGTACAATTCAATCATCACGGGTGTTATGATTTTCAAATTCTTAATATCCACCTTGAGGCCTTAGCTTGGCCCATTTCTCTAACTGTCTTTCTCTCTTCTTGCTGGGTATGGGATAGATTACTGTGGGGACCAGAGCCTCCCACTTGGACACCTCCTCGCCGCCCTCCAGTGCAGCAGGAATTGTTATGGGAAGTTCCTCCCCTATTGATGGAAGCATATTTCAATCCAGTCTCCAGAAAGGACGTGAAGGAGGACTCAGGAAACTCCAGGCCAGTCAGCCTCACCTCCGTCAGCCTTTGCTCCACAATGGAGCAACTTATCCTGCATGCCATCTCTGAGCATCTGGAGAGTGAAAAGTGATCAGGAGCAGTGAGTATGGATTAACCAAAGAGAAATCAAGCTTAATCAATCTGAGTGCTTCCTTTGATGGAATGGCTGGCTGCTTAGGTGAGGGGAGAGCAGTTCATGTTGTCTACCTCGATTTCAGCAAGGCTTTGACATTGTCTCCATTAACATCCTCATAGACAAGGTCGGGGAGCAACCTCCTGAGTTGTGCCTGAATTGCGGGAAAAAATAATTGACTGCAAGAGTGACAGAGCAGTGGAATAGGTCGCCCAGAGCGGCTGTGGACTCAAAATCTGTGTTGCTACTCAAAAGCTGCCTGGATGCAATCCTGTGCAAGATGCTCTGGGGGACGATGCTTGTGAAGGCGCCTGCCAACCTTCATCATTTTATGCTTCCATGCTTCTTAATAACCCCAGACACCAGTACAGGATGAGGACCGATCTTCTGGAGAGCAGCTCTGCAGAGAGGGCCCTGGGTGTCATGGTGGACGACAAGTTGACCATGAGGCGGCAGTGTGCCCTCGTGGCCAAGAAGGCCAATGGGATCCTGGGGTGCATTAAGAAGAGAGTCTCCAGCAGGTCTAGGGAGGTGATCCTGCCCCTCTACTCAGCCCTGGTGAGGCCGCATCTGGAGTATTGTGTCCAGTTCTGGGCTCCTCAGGACAAGAGGGATATGGAGCTGCTGGAGAGAGTCCAGCGCAGGGCCACAAGGATGATCGGGGCCTGGAACATCTGCCCTATGAGGAGAGGCTGAGGGAGCTGGACCTGTTCAGCTGGAGAAGAGAAGGCTGAGAGGGGATCTAATTGGTGTCTAGAAGTACCTCAAGGGAGGCCATGAGGAGGATGGGGCCGGCCTCTTTTCACTAGTGCCACCAACAGAACTAGAGGAAATGGCCGGAAACTGAAGCATCAACAGGAACTTAAGGAAAATTTTTTTACAGTGAGGATGACAGAGCACTGGAACAGGCTGCACAGAGAGGTTGTGGAGTCTCCTTCTCTGGAGATCTTCCAAACCCGCTTGGACGCAGTCCTGTGCCACGTGCTCTAGGTGACCCTGTGTGTGCAGGAGGTTGGACTGGATGACCTCTAGAGGTCCCTTCCAACCTTAACCATTCTGTGATTCCAGGATTCTGTGAGCAGCAGATGCTGCGGGGTTGGGCTGGGAGCTGCCAGCCGCTGCATGGTGCAGCCGTGGCAGAAGGTGGCGGTGGTGCCTCTCTTTTCTCCTCGGACGCTCCCCGAGCTCCTCCATCCCCGTGTGCTTGGCGCACTGCTCCGGCTTAAGCTGCAGCCAGCGCTTGAGCCACTCTGTTTTAGGGTTTACCGTCTCCCTGTCACCTTGGGAAGCCTTTTAGCAGCAGCTCTGCAGACACAGTGCCACCACCCACCCTTTCCTTCACCTTTTCCCGCTTGTTTCCTCAGTCCCTATCCCTGCTAACAGAGGACACCTCTGCTCCTTGCAAAAGCAGGACTGCAACTTCCCCCGCTCCCAACTCACCCTCCTATCACAGGCAGCACCATCGCTTTGAGAGTAGAGTGTAGAAGGAGGGAGGAGAGGAGGACGGGTCAGTTTGCAGCATCATAGTTTGGAGGGGTTTATGCCCGGGAATCTGATCCCATCACATAAACCAACAAGAATACATTCCAGGCAACAGTCCTGAATCCTAAGAACCCTTCACGGGGCTTTTGCTGAACGTGTCCCTGCATCATCTCCTGCAGCTCCGAGGTTTTCCTCCCACAAATGACCATGGTCCCTTGCCTATAGACTGCATCACGGCTGCTCAGCCACTGCTCTGCCACTGGTCGGGCAGCTGCCTCCTCCTCGTGCCCTGCGTCTGACTCCAAATCAGGGCAGGGGGGACATAACAACGCACATGAGGACCACAGACTTTCCCCTCCATCCACAGCTGCATTCCCACCTCCTGGTCACTCCAACAGCCTCCTTAATGCTTTGGAGATCACTTCCCCACTGCCCAATCTGAGGGCGCTGCACCAACAAAATCTCACCCACATCATGGTGGGCAGGCAGTATCCACCTCGGATCTCCTGCCACCTTTCCCTCCACCATTCCAGATTTCCAGATGTCAGCCCTCTTTCCACAGCAGTGCTCTAACCACCAGAGGATGGACATCACACCACTCCTCTCATCCCCACAGCCACCTGCAGTGAGGTGCTTTGCAACACAAACAGATTGATGCACATCAGGACCACAGACTTTCCCCTCCATCCACAGCTGCGTTCCCACCTCCTGGGTCACTCCAGCAGCCTCCGTAGTGCCTTGGAGATCACTTCCCTATCGCCCAGTCTGTGGGCGCTGCACCAGCACTATCTCATCCAGCGTGCGGCGGGCAGGCAGCATCCGCCCCGGATCTCCTGCTGCCTTTCCTGCCACCTGCGCCACCCCAGGTTCCTCCAGACAGAAGCTGGAGAGCAGTTGCCCCATTCGGCTCCCTTGCAAGCTCCAGCCGTGCTGCGGGGACACCCACCCCAATAGCTTGTGAGCTGTGCATGCCCGCTCACCCAGCACAAACAACGCAGCAAGGCGGCTCCCACCTCCCCTTGGTCCTTCTGTCCCCACAGAGGCATCTCTGCACTGGTACCTGCCATCTCCAAGGCATATGAGGAAGAGCAAAGGAAAATAAGAAATACTCACCTTCCAAACTGCAGGCAGAGCACCAGGAACAGCACCGAGAGGTCACTGCTGGGAGCCTGTGGGACGGTCAGGTCAGGATCTTCGGCTGGACGCGCTTTAGTGCATCGGAGGGGCCCCTTTTATCGCCTGGAGCTATTTCCTTATCTCGACTCTGCAGTTACTGACTGTGAAGAAACTAGACATTGTTGACAAAACAGAGGGTGCACTTCAAGGCTAACGTTAGGGAAATAATTAGTGCAAAAGGAAACAGTGGAATAAAACCAGCATGATTTCTAGGGGTCAGAAAAGAGTCTTGGAGTTCAAAACCACCTTCGTCTAGTTAGTTTTATGAGGATGACCCCATTCAGTAAAAGCTGCCTAGGTAGAAGTGTCATCAAATGTGGGTATGGATGTCCTGAATGGGGATCAGAGGCATAAGCTGTGAGGGGTGGGTTCTTTATTGGTGAGGAGTTGGAATGGATGGAGAAAAGGAGATGCAGGGGTGGTGGAAAGGGAGTTCAGGGAAAGAAGATACTCGGGAATGAGTTATAAATTCAAGCAGGGGTCAATGAATGGAGGGTTTTTACAAGAGTAACTCAGAAACCCAGCCGAGAAGCAACGCAGAGACACCATTCTGGAGAAGCAACAACTTGTAGCACCATGTTCTACCCTGTGCCAGGTGTGCTGAGCTTTCCCGAGCCGCAGTCTTGCCCCACGAGCAGCTGAGGGGCTAAAGTCACCGCCAGCCCCTGTGTTCCCCCAGGCAGGTAGCAGGGAGGCCTCCCTCTCCCCTTGGGCACTGCAGGGGCTCTTGCAAATGTCATCTGCTCTTGCAGGTGGCGGGTGAGGCCTCAGCACAAGCAGGTGGATGAGCCGGAGCGAGCGCAGAGCAGCACGTCAGGCTGGAAGGGCATCGGGAGCTCCCCGGGGACTCCACGGCAGCCCCCAGCTCGAGCCCAGGGCAGGGCATTGCCTCTCCAGGGTGGTTTCTCTAAAGCCCTTCCTTCAAGGGAAGCCCCATTAATGACTGCTCTGCTCCTCTGGGCAAATGGGCCCCACAGCGAGAGCTCCCTGCGCTCCATGGATGGGGAAGCACTACTGTGTCCCTGCAATTTCCAGAAAAAAACAGAGCTGTAATCTCCATTCCTCCGGAGGAATCACACGTGCAGCAGCTACCTGGGACAAAATTATGGGCTTCTAAGGCAGAGCCTGGAGGTCTTGGGAGCCCCTGAGTGAGAGTGGCCCTTTGGCCTGGCACGTGCAGCGGTGAGAAGATGGGTTCCCTGGGCACTGGTGGGCTCATCTTGCTACCTAAGGTCACCAACGCTTCAGCTGGGACTCTTCTACCTGGCGTGATGGTTGCGCCGTCCCTCTGGCTCACAGTTTCCCTCTCAGCACGTGGGATCACACACTGTGCCCCACAGGGAAAGGGCCAAAGAGGGTTTCTGTGCAACATCGTTCGCAAAAGAGCACGTGGGGAGGCTTCCTGGCAAGCTCCTCCGCTGCCCATGTATTAGAGTAGAGCCAGGGTGAAAGAGAAGAAAACAAGCCCACCAACTCATTTTATCCAAGGACAGCTGTTTAATGAACATATTGCATGCAACCCAGATTAGAGTTTACACAACTGTTGCCTATAGATGCAGTGATCAGCTTTATATGTGCTTGGTACACAAAACTGAACCCAGTCTGTTCAAATATGACTCTAAATCCTTTTTTTTTTCATAACTTCAGGAGTATTTCAAGTGCTGAAAAGGAAATCCTTAAATGTGTCACTTCTTTGCTTATTGGAGTATTTTTTCTCAACAGCATCACAGCTTTCTGAGCAGATGTGCGGTGGTTATCACAGGATCACAGAATGTTTCACATTGGAAGGGGCCTCTAGAGATCACCAAGGCCCTGCTCAAGCAGGGACTCCTAGAGAACATGGCACAGGGTCGCATCCAGGCAGGCTTTGAAGATCTCCAAAGAAGGAGACTCTACAGCCTGGGCAGCCTGTTTCAGTGCTCTGCCACCTCTGTCACCCCCACAGTAAAGAAGTTCTTCCTCATATGGAGATGGAATGTCCTGTGTTTTAATTTATACCCATTACCCCTTGTCTTGTCACTGGCCACCGAGAAGAGTTTGGCCCCATCTTCTTTACATTCGCTCCTCAGGTTTTTATATATATTTATAAGAACCCTCTCCATTTCCTCCACGCTAAACAGGCCCAGCTCACTTAGTCTTTCCTCATACGAGAGATGCTCCAGTCCCTTCATCATCCTCATTGCCCTGGACCCTCTCTAGAAGTTCCACCTCCCTCTTGTGCTGGGGAGCCCAGAACTGCACACAAGATCTGCAAAACAAAATAATTCTCTTTTCCCCCAGGCTTTAGAATTCTCTCCCCCTCCGCCCCAGCTTTAGAATTCCTCATCAGTTTTCACCAGCAAATTCTGGGAGACAAGCATTCCAGGAATTTAATCCAGAGAATGCAAGGGAGAAGAAAAGGCCTTACTGCTAAGCCTTGTCTCCTTTAAAAACAAGCATATGCAGCACAGAAAAGAGGCAACATCTAAATTCTGTCAGTCGAGTCTCAGAATTTGCGCTCAACATTCCTCTTGTTTGGCTCCTCTGCTCTGTCGCTATCTCTGTTAATATGTCTATGGTGTTAGAAGGATCCTGCAAAGACACCACAGTCTCGTGCGGAAGTTTTGCAGAGCTATCTCTTTTATATAGTTTACTGTCTTGTGGTGCTGTTTAGGGACACAAAAATTGCCTCTGCTTGGATTTTTCTGGGGGGTGAGCTCATTTCTCCATGTTTTTTCCCTATGGAAATCCCTTCATTTCATTTCATTTCGTTATGGTTTTTCTCTCCTCTCCTCTCCTCGCCTCTCCTCTCCTCTCCTCTCCTCTCCTCTCCTCTCCTCTCCTCTCCTCTCCTCTCCTCTCCTCTCCTCTCCTCTCCTCTCCTCTCCTCTCCTCTCCTCTCCTCTCTTCTCCTCTCCTCTCCTCTCTTCTTCTCCCCTCTCCTCTCCTCTTCTCTCCTCTCCTTTCTGAATCCATCCCTTCCACAGTGTATCAACCAGGTGGCTCAAGCACTTGCTAGTAAATGCAAACAGGGTAGCAAGACAAGAGCATTCCTCATGCAAAAAGGTGCTGATGGCCTGCAAGAACAGTGAGGGAATCTCACCCACACTTCATTTTCTATTTGATCAGGTCAGAGGGAGCTAAGGGGAGGTGTCTGAGATCATCTTTGTAGCCCAGCACTGGGCTTGCTCTCATAGCTCTGTTTTTTCTGTAACAGTGGTGGCAGCCAGCACTGGGTGCAGTGCTCCATGCGTTGTCTAACACATGCCTAGTCAAAGGGAACCAACTCTTCCCTTGCTCTGACAGCTTGCACCTCTTCTCTTGCACTTGTCTCTTGCTGAATTTCACGTGGTTGGTGGCTACAAGGATGCTGCAGGAGACCATGTCAGAAGTCCTGCTAAACGCAGAGCCGGAGGGAGCCCAGCAGCTCCTGCTTCTAGCTGTGGCTGCTGAGGTTTGATGCTTCCCCTGTAGATGACAGACTTGAGGCAGGACCATTGCAATCCATCATCACTGCTACCTGTAGGCAGTTACACTGTCGGAAGACTCCCCCACCCTCTATTCTGTATCCCTTTTTTTATTATTAATCTTGTGCTCCTTTTTTCTGCTATTTGGGACAGATTTTTCTGTGTTCTTGCACCTCCTTTTCTTCACCCAAGTTCCACCCTGAAAAAACAGGTGTGATGCCCCTGCCAGGGCATCTCTGCTAGGAAATGGGGTGAGTGGTACATCCTGCATCATGACAGGAGGCCCCACATGTCTTTGGGGCCCATCATGCAGGTCTTTAGGGTGTTGGGAGAAGTTCACCTGGGCTGCTGGGCTCCAAACATGTCCCCATCACAGCTCTCCTAACAGCAGGCCTGCTCCAAGTCTCTCTACAATTATACCACTGTGTTGGGTGACCATCTGGGTATGTCCTGCATGCCCTGACATTCCCCAGGGTGTCAGGCCATGAAATGATAGGACTGTTGTTTACTGGAGCCCTACATCTACACCTGCATTTTTTGGCCTGTTGTGATATTCAGGTGGTTCCCGGGAGAGGAAGGCAAAAGAGATGCTCCAAGTGTTGGAGAATCCAAGAAGAATCCCATGGGCTGGGGCTCTAGAAGGAAGGGGTGCCCAAGGGAGCTGGTTAATATTCGAGCAGCACTTCTGCCAAGCTCAAGGAAGGCTAAGGCGCATTTGGAATCAAATCTGGCAAGGGAGGTTAGAGATGACAAGAAGAGCTTCTTCAAATACACCAACAGCAAAAGGTAGATTAGGGAAACGTGGGTCCGCTGTTGAACAGGGTGGGTGCCCTTGTTATGAAAGACACAGAAAAAGCAGAGTTACTGAAGGCCTTCTTCGCTTCGGTGTTTACCAAGGGCAGCCCTATGGAATCCCAGACCCCAGGGACAACAGAAGAAACCTGGAGAGAGGAAGACTTGCCCTGGGTGGAGGAAGCTTGGTAGAGAGCACGTAGGTAAACTTGATACCCACAAATTCACAGACCCTGATGGGATGCACCCGAGTGCTGCAGGAGCTGGCGGATTTATTGCTAAGCCGCTCTCCATCATCTTTGAAAGATCCTGGAGAAGAGGGGAGGTGTCTGGGGACTGGAAGAAAGCCAGTGTCACACCAGTCTTCAAAGTGTGGGCTAGACGAGTGCACAGTGAGGTGGATTAGGAACTGGCTGGATGGCAGAGCTCAGAGGGTGGTGATCAGTGGTGCTGAGTCTAGTTGGAGGCCTGTAGCTAGCGGGGTCCCCCAGGGGTCAGTCCTTGGTCCAGTCCTGTTCAATTTATTCAGCAATGACCTGGATGAAGGCACAGAGTGCTCCCTCAGCAAGTTTGCTGATGACACGAACCTGGGAGGAGTAGCCGATACCCCAGAGGGCTGCGCTGCCATCCAGAGGAACCTGGATAGACTGGACAACTGGGCGGTGAAAAACCTCATGCAATTCAACAAGGCCAAGTGCAAGGTCCTGCACCTGGGGAGGAATAACCCCAGACACCAGTACAGGCTGGGGACCGACCTTCTGGAGAGCAACTCTGCAGAGAAAGACCTGGGTGTCATGGTGGATGACAAGTTGACCATGAGGCAGCAGTGTGCTCTTGTGGCCAAGAAGGCCAATGGGATCCTGGGGTGCATTAAGAAGAGCGTCTCCAGCAGGTCGAGGGAGGGGATCCTGCCCCTCTACTCAGCCCTGGTGAGGCCGCATCTGGAGTATTGTGTCCAGTTCTGGGCTCCACAGTATGAGAGGGATGTGGAGCTGCTGGAGAGAGTCCAGCGCAGGGCTGCGAGGATGATCAGGGGCCTGGAACATCTGCCCTATGAGGAGAGGCTGAGGGAGCTGGGCCTGTTCAGCTGGAGGAGGCTGAGAGGGGACCTGAGCAGTGTCTACAAGTACCCCAAGGGAGGCAATGAGGAGGATGGTGCTGGCCTCATTTCACTGGTGGCTATTGACAGAACTAGAGGAAATGGCCACAAACTGAAGCACCAAAAGTTCCACAGGAACTTAAGGAAAAATTCCTTAGCAGTGAGGGTGTCAGAGCCCTGGAACAGGCTGCCCAGAGAGGTTGTGGAGTCTCCTTCTCTGGAGATCTTCAAACCCACTTGGACGCAGTCCTGTGCCACATGCTCTAGGTGACCCTGCGTATGCAGGCGGTTGGACTAGGTGACCTCTAGAGGCCCCTTCCAACCTTAAGCATTCTGTGATTCCATGATTTGGAATGAGGAGAGCTGAGGAGCTGCTGTAAGATAAGGGGAAGTGAGGAAGTTACATTTAGAAACTTCTCTTTCAAGCTGCAGGTTCAGGGAAGGCCGCGATCCCTGCTGAATATATATATATATATATATATATATATATGTATATATAAAAGGAGATGCCAAGTGTGCCTGTGAACACAGATATTTATACAATCTATATCAAATGAACAGAAGGGTTTTTTCCTTCTTTCTTTCTTGGCTTTTGTTTTTTCTTTTTTGTTTGGGTTACTTTTTTGTTTTGTTTTAGAGCAACCCCAAACGATAACTACGCTGAACCAGCAATAGCATCAGGCATGTTTGCTGCAGACTGAGAAACACATCCCCAGCACTCGCTGATCAGAAAAAGAGAAAAGCAGCCTAGTTCTCAGGAGCTACTTCGCTTGCAAGATCAACTCATTCGTGGCAAAATAAAATAAAATAAAATAAAATAAAATAAAATAAAATAAAATAAAATAAAAATGGATTTTCACTTTATTTGGAGTAGACGAGTAAGGTTTAGGAAAGGATGAAGTGACAACGTTGGGGCCTGGTGTCGTCTAGGAGCCCATCCCTTGAGTCACTACTCACTGCCTGCAGAAAACTTGCTCCAGAATGTCAGCAGCTGCAATCTGTGGACAGTGTGTGGTTCAGAGATGACCATGATCCAATCTGGAAACTCTGAGAACAACCCTCAGGTGAGACTATCAAGACCAGAGTGGCAGAAGAAACTTAACTCCTGGAGATTGTTCATGTTGTCAGAGGATAAGCTGTCAGCTTAAATAAATGGGCAAATACTTGACTGGGCAGTCTTTCTCACCGTCATGTCCTCACCACCACCAATATACTGACCTGCTCACATTCCATGGACTCCAGTCCATTCAAAACTCTTTTCCCTCACTCTTCTTCCTCTGAGGTCCACTCTGATCCCTTTCCCCTACCTGTGGTCCTTCTGCTAAATATCTCTTTGAGTCTCACCCATTCCTGAAGGCCCCTTCAAGTTCTACACAGTCCCCAAATGCTCTTGTCCTGCTTCCCATAAGTCCTCTACCCCTCTCTAGGCAATAGCCCTTCAGACCATAGGGCTTTCAAGGAGAGTCACTCAGGTGGACTCATCTCAGAGGCTTTGCCACCTCCAAGGCTTCATACACCCCATGCAGAGGAGTTACCACACAGCTCTGGGAATGAGCAAGACAGTAAGAGGATTTTACAGAAGGTGAGGCTCAAGCCATCGCCTCTGCTGGAGGATACTGCACATACACAGAATGGAGGACTGCAAGGAAGCACTCACCTTGTCTTTGGCCTGTTATAAACAAATATTTCCTCTGAAAGACCTAAAAAGACTGAAAAGATCTCAGGGCTCCTGTGGGAACAGGAGATCAGGATCCCTGGGACAAGATCTCTTACAACAGCCAGTGTGGAACATTGCTCAGGAGAGTAAGAAGCTTTTTGACACCTTCACATATCAGTGTAAAAATTTGGGAGGTTTATTTTGAGATTAGGACACATTCATCTGGCTTTTCTTTTCCAGCTGGATGAATGGGAGTAGCCCACCAACCTATATTTATCTTCAGGCATTGATATTGCCCAAGATAGGAGACATAAGAGTGTATCGAGTTCCCAGGGTTCTTCTGAAGGGAGCCAGGCCAAAAGCTCCTCTGATTGCAATTGCCATTGCCCACTACCCTACACACAGTGCAAGCAAGAAGACTTTTTGTACTAGTAGCTCTCTGGGGAAAAGTCTTCTCTTTAGGGCACATTTTACCTCCACATTCCTCAAGGTGTAGATCCAAGGGTTGAGCACTGACGTGACAACATTATACATAAGAGTGGCTATCATGTCCCTCTTGGGTGAATTCCCTGAGGAAGATGGCACATAGTTAAAAATAACCGGGATATAGAATAAGGCGACTACTGTGAAATGGGCGATGCAAGTGGAGAAGGCTTTCCTCCTTCCCTCCATGGACCGGACTTTCAGTTGGAGGAAGCAAAATATGTACAGGTAAGAAAAAAGTGTGAAGACAAGAGGGCCAATCGCAATGGCCCCGGTGATGATGCTGAGAAGGTTGAGGTTGAGCTGGTTGCTGTTGCAAGCCAGTCTCACCAGAGGCTTGATGTCACAGAAGAAGTGGTGGATGCGGCTGGGGCCGCAGAAATGGAGCTGGGACGTCATGACCGTGTGCATGAGAGCGTGGAGGAAGCCCGTAGCCCAAGTGGCCGCAGCCAGCAGGAGGCAGGCCCGTGGGCTCATGAGCAGGGTGTAGCGCAGGGGGTTGCAGATGGCCACAAAGCGGTCATAGGCCATGACAGCCAGCAGCAAAGCTTCGCTGCTGCCCAGGAAGTGGAAGAAGTGGAGCTGGCTTAGGCAGCCCGTGTAGGAAATGTCCTGGGGGTGCCCCAAGAGGAAGCCAGCCAGCATCTTGGGTACGGTAACTGTGGAGTAGAAAATATCCAGGCAGGAGAGGTTGCAGAGGAAAAAGTACATGGGGGTGTGTAGCCGGGACTCGCACACCACTACAATCATGATTGCCATATTCCCCAGCAGGCTAGACAGGTAGAGCAGCAAGAAGAGCACAAACAGGAATTGCTGCAGCCCTTGAACATTGCTCAGGCCAAGGAGGATGAACTTCCTCACCTCTGTCTGGTTCTCCATGCCTGCAGGGAAAGAGACACTAACTTAGCAGTAGCTTGCTATCTTTCCATCCTGAGCTGTTATTTCTCTTTCCCAGAGTCCTCTTCCATAAGGAGCATCCTCTGCTGATGTTGTCTCATGAAGGGAAGAGGTCAGATACTGAATGACCCAAAAAAATGGTGTGTTTCAGAATAATGAGAAAAGAATATTATCAGAGAGACAGAGGAAGGAAGGAGGAAAGGAGGGAAGGAGGGAGGGAGAGAGGGAGGGAGGGAGGGAAGGAAGGAAGGAAGGAAGGAAGGAAGGAAGGAAGGAAGGAAGGAAGGAAGGAAGGAAGGAAGGAAGGAAGGAAGGAAGGAAGGAAGGAAGGAAGGAAGGAAGGAAGGAAGGAAGGAAGGAAGGAAGGAAGGAAGGAAGGAAGGAAGGAAGGAAGGAAGGAAGGAAGGAAGGAAGGAAGGAAGGAAGGAAGGAAGGAAGGAAGGAAAAGATGGCTGGTTACCTGATTTTTAAGCGAAGATCAATGTGAAATCCTGTGTGTTTTCCTACTAAAAAAAAAAAAAAAAAAGAGGTTTTCTAATAAGTATTCATCTTACACTTCTTCCCCTTACAAATCTGATTATACCACATCTTTCCCAAAGCTTTAGTATTATAACAGTAGGATGTATCACATATAATACACTACTTTCAAAGAGGTCTAGTTCTGGCTGCTCTGTTGTGTCAGGAAATCTTTATATAGTGCTCTCTGTCACTGAAATGATGACATTTCTCTCCAACAAAGGGAAATTTCCATCTCTCTGGTAACTCCTCTCGGGACCAAGCCTCTGAACCTTGTGGGACTTCAGAAAACCTCAAGGCACAGAGTTTCAGGCACACAGAAAGCTGATGATGCTGTGGGGAAAGCAGGTGACTGAGGAATTTGTAAGGTCTCCACTGGATCCTGGTCTCACTGGCCTCTCTGCAAGCTGTTTGCCATGAGCAGTGGCACCCAAAGTCCACACAGAGGTGCCCATATGACTGATGAAGAACATGGTGGTGCAGCAGAAGTCTCTGCAGATGCTGCCATAGTTTGTGCAGCTTGTGGTGGTGGTGACCATCACACCAGTACGACCCTGGCAAGTGCCACCTCATGAACAGGCTGTGAGAGATCAGAGGTGATGAATCGCACAGGTCTCAGCCCCTGGCAGCCACGATGCCCTGGTTTTCCTGCTCTGTATCTAGCAGGACTGATCCCTGTGCATCCGCTCCACGGGTTTCTCCTGGGTCTTCACCATGCAGGCCCATAAGCAAAGGTATCTATGGCCTCAACACACTCTGGTGCTACTGGGCACTGAAAGGTGAGGTGATGTGGAGGAGGTGTGGGAGAAGCAGAGATTCCTTCCATGTCTACAGAGCACTTTGTGGAAGCCCAGCCATATGGCAAGACTCATTGCCACACTGGTGGTCCAGGGAGAGACTGAGGTTGTGGGGAAGGAGGCCAGTGTGGAGCTCACTGGATAAGGCCTTCTGGCTGATGAAGCCCCTCTTGGCATCCTTCACCTCTGTCCTCAACTGAGGGTCTCTGAGCGTGAAGAGTTGAGGTTGGCAAGTTAAGGTGGCTATAGGAAGCCCTGGTGCTGTCATGTTGGGGGGTGCAGGGGGTCTCTCCAAAACGCTGCCCCAGCTACTGCCCATGGTTTGGCATGTAGGACCTGAGGATTTGGGGGTTTGCTCATTTTTAGGGATTCACACATCTCAAGTCCCCAAACAGCTGCTGTCTATGGGGAGAGCAGGGTCTTCTCATGGTGTCCAGCGATCAGGCTGTGGGTCTTCAGGGATCCTGTGCTCCAGATCTCAGGGCTAAGGGTTTGAGCCCTCCTCTTGCTGGTGACTTGAGGCCATTTTCTGTCCCTACAGAATCTCCCCTTTTCCCCATCCAGATCTTCCTGACCACCATCTGGACCATTCAGGAGTTGACACTGCAGCCAAAGGTGGATGAGAAAGGAATTTCTGAGGATAAGTAGCTGGAGAAAGAGCTGAAGTTAAAGCCTGGTAGGGGATGGATGCTATGCTCAGTGCTGAGCTTCAGGAAGGGCAGGATGCACCCAGTTCTGGACAGCCCCAGCTCTTTAAGAAGGCCAGGAATGCATTCAGCAGGCCTTCACAGAACACAAGTTCTTTGGTTTTGACCAATCAACCAGCAAGAGGGACCTGCCACCCTTGGAGGAGCTTCATGAGAGTGAGATCGAGCTGGGTCATGAAATTCTATAGCCACATCTGGGAGAAGTCCACACCCGAGATCATCCATGGTAGCTACAAAGTAGGAATGGGGAGCTGCGAATTCTAGGGTCCAGAACATCAGAGCTGGCCAGTGGCTACTGGGACTGTGTCTGAGGAGGGTTAAAATGTTCTGCATTGAGAGGGATCTGGACAGGCTTGAGAGATGGGCAGAAGAACCTCATGAAGTTCAACAAGGGAAGTGCAGGGTCCTCCACCTAGGGAAGAATAACCCCATGCATCAGCATAGGCTGGGGGTGACCTCCTGGGGAGCAGCTCTGCGGAGAAGGACCTGGGTGTCCTGGTGAACAAGGTGACCGTGAGCCAGTCCTTGTGGCCAGTGGGGTTCTGGGGTGCATTAGGAAGAGTGTTGCCAGCAGGTCGAGGGACATGACTCCCCCTCTACTCAGCCCTGGGGAGAATCACACCTCAAGTATGGGGCCTTCTTTGTCACAGGAGCAGGTCTAGCTGCTCATGTCAGATATGAGCCGGTTGCATTATCATAGAATCACAGAATGCTTAAGGTTGGAAGGGGCCTCTAGAGATCATCTAATCCAACCCCCCTGCACACGCAGGGTCACCTAGAGCACGTGGCACAGGACTGCGTCCAAGCGGGTTTGAAGATCTCCAGAGAAGGAGACTCCACAACCTCTCTGGGCAGCCTGTTCCAGTGCTCTGGCACCCTCACTGGGAAGAAATTTTTCCTTAAGTCCCTGTGGAACTTTTGGTGCTTCAGTTTGTGGCCATTACCTCTAGTTCTGTCGGTGGCCACCAGGGAAAAGAGGCCAGCACCATCCTCCTCACTGCCTCCCTTGAGGTATTTATATACACTGATCAGATCCCCTCTCAGCCTTCTCTTCTCCAGGCTGAACAGGCCCAGCTCCCTCAGCCTCTCCTCATAGGGCAGATGTTCCAGGCCCCTGATCATCCTCGTAGCCCTGTGCTGGACTCTCTCCAGCAGCTCCACATCCCTCTCATACTGTGGAGCCCAGAACTGGACACAGTACTCCAGATGTGGCCTCACCAGGGCTGAGTAGAGGGGCAGGATCCCCTCCCTCGACCTGCTGGAGATGCTCTTCTTAATGCAGCCCAGGATTCCATTGGCCTTCTTGGCCACAAGGGCACACTGCTGCCTCATGGTCAACTTGTCGTCCACCATGACACCCAGGTCTTTCTCCGCAGAGCTAAATTATGTTGTCCACCAGGACCACCAGGTCCTTCTCCACAGGGCTGCCTATGTCCAGCAGTTCAGAATGTTTTCCGTCCACCTCACTGTCCATTTATCTAGGCTGTGGTTCCATCGGTTTGTCTAGGAGGACGTTATGGAAGACAGTGTCGAAAGCCTTGCCTGAAGTCAAGGTAGACAACATCCACTGCTCTCCCCTTCTCTCCCCTCTGGTGTGACATGCATCTGCCTGGAGGATGGAAGAAGGCAATGGTGCATTGCACTGGGTATCTCCAGGCAGCATCATGGTGTGACCCTTTTCTTTCACGTTGGGCATTCGTGATGAGAGAAGAGGAGCCTACAGCTGGTAGAATGATATACATTAAATCCAAGAACAGGATGGCCACTAGCAGCTCCAGAGCTAGGGAGAGCGGGACTTCAGGTAGGCAAATGTTGCAGTGATGGCAAACAGGGAGACCATGGCCAGGTTCAAAAGGCATTTTGTGCCCACCCTGCTTGGAGGGGATCCACAGACCCCCCTGAAGATGGTCACACAGGAGAGCACAATGAACACAGAGGACCCGCAAGTGCTCCACAGTAACCCCAGCTTTCCTCAGGTAGGATTTAGAGCAGGAGAGCCTGAGGAGCTGGGGAACTTTGTAGAAGAAGTGCTCCAAGGCATGGTCGCGGCAGTGGGGAATTGAAAATGAATTAGCAGTGTGCAGGAGACCATAGAGACAACCAGCACCCCAGGCAGCTGCTGCCATCTTGACACAAGCTCTGGTGCCCAGGAAGGTCCCATAGTGCAGGGATCTGCAGATGGCCACAGAATGGTCATAGGCCATGACAGGGAGGGGAAAATGTTTTTCCCCAATGAAGAAAAGAAAGAAAGAAAAAGACTTGGGCAGCACATCCTGGGTAGAATGCTGAAAGAAGAGGCCAAAGTCACACTGTATCATCTTTAAAAGGTCATGGAGGTCCTGAGACAATGCCAAGCAACGGCTGTCCAAGTCTTCAAAAAGACCTAAAGGATGAGCCAGGGCTTAGCTCCCTAGTTTCAGCTCACCTTCATGAGGATACCCTGTGCCTCACACCTCAAATGGGCCAAAGGAAGGGTGATCTCACCAGAACTCGCCCCTTTAGTCCTCAGGGGACATGGACACTGCCTATTTCCGGAGAGCGAATGAGGCTGGATCCACTTCTACAGTGAGAAGCCTTGCCCTGAAGCCACAGGGATATCTCAGATGGTTCTTCTCAGTAGGCCACAGGGTGCCTGCTTTGGTGTATTGAGTGCTTTTCTTTGACTATTGCTTCTCCCATGCACAGAGGAGTCATAAAATCAGAAGCATTTCCTAAAAGACGGCCATAAAGGCCCCTACTAGAGCCAAGACACATGCTGCTTGGGATGGAGCTCAGTCATTCCCCCAGAACTGACTATCCTCTGGAGCATGTGTGGACCTCCTGGAGTGAGGTCCCACTAAGGCAGGCGGAGCAGGAGCATTACCAGGACCATAGGAGTGCTGGAAACGAGCTGGTTGCATGTAGACATGTGGCTGATGCAGGCAGGATGGAGGACACAGAGACCATGCCATGATCACCTTTAAGGGCATTACAGTGCAGATTTTGGGGCAAGGACATGCAATTCACTGCATGTTTGAGTGTGGGATATCATAGGTGATTGAGGAGGGCTTTGGAAGAAGCCTGGTGGCTTGCTGGGCCGCATCGGCGAATTCGCTGGAGTCCATAGCTTTGCTTTTCAAGCAATACCCAGCGAGGATGGGGAGACATCAGCAGAACTAGGAAGAAGAGAAACGGGTTGAAGTAATAAGGTAGGGTGGAGAGGAAGAAGGTGGCCCTGGTCTGCAAGGCAACAGGAACAGGCATGAGACAGCGGTGGGAGAGGCTGAGGTTGGTGGCAAGGCTGAAACGGAGGTCTGCGTCACCTTGGCACTGGCTGCTGTGTCCACCCACGGAGCCTACAAGAAGACACCACTTCCTCACCATCAACCAGGGTTTCGTTGCCTGCTCAACCCTCAGGAGATATCATACAGTTGTCTTACCCTGGGCATCCCCCTCCCAGGAAGAGCCCTGAGCAATGCGGGAGGGAAAGGGTCACCCTTCTGCAGGACCAGGCCTTTGTGCTTGACCGTTCTGCTTGATACGACACATCAAGGGCTTACTGGGGCTTGAATATCTCCTAACAAGTCTGTAGGGAAGGGCACCTCGACCTGTGGCTCCTGCTAACAGCTTTGTCAGTAACAACCCTCAGTGGGACCCATTAACGCGCTAAGAAACTTTTGAGTTCCCTTTAACTTCTGGAGATGTTTGCTCAGTGTCTGCACGAATGCACCTGAAGGCTCATTACAGGCAAAAAAAAGAAAAACCCCAAGGTGCCATGTTTCTCCCCATAAAGTCTTCAAGTTTTCTGGTGCTCTGGGGCTAATTGGAGAGATTTCTGGAACTTAGTTGGAAAAAAAAAGAAAAAAAGGTTTTAATGAGCACCTAATTTAAAAGCATCCTTGGGGCTTTCTCCCTTTGCTTTTTTTTCATGTTTCAGCTTAGCAAAACATGTTTATCACCCTTGATAACTGATGTTGACCCAGGTAGTTCCTATCGAAATGCAGACACGTAGGAAAAGGCGGATACTTGTGCTCAAGTGCTGCACAGATGATCTCCCCCACGCTCCACCAGTCATAAACATGGTATAATGTAACAAACACAAGAAATTCCACAATTGTACATTAAGAATGAGTTGACTCCCCTGAAGGCCACTTTCCATAGGGAATATCCTTATTGGAAGTATTTCAGATACAGAAATAACCATGATAGCTATGAACACAGTTAAGGAGTGGGCTAGCAAGACAAAATTAGATAAGAGGGGCCAAGCTCAAAAATCCCTGAAGTTCAAAGCAGCTTCTGAGTAGATGACAGACATCTCAACCAGCAGGAAATAACAGGAGGATGAAAAGAGGATGGACAGTGTGGAGTGGGCATGGCCAGAGAGTCTGCTGAGCAGATAGCTTCAGAAGTGGTGAATTTGAAAAGGACATGCAGAAATATAGAAAAGATTATTGTGTGTAAATGTGTAAGAGCAGTCGCAGCACGAGCTCTGGGGAGATCAATATTTCTTCTCCTAAGGTTAATACAACTCCTGGAAATTTCCAATTTGACACTCTAAGAATGCTTTAACACCGTATTACAATTATTTGATGATTCCAGCTGTTAAAATGTGCCCTTTTTAACATTGAAGAATATCCTTCAACTTTCCAAGCAAAGCTTTCTTTCCTCTTCACAAACATCTAGCGCCACTTTTAGAGGCCCCAGGGACCAGCAGATACCACATAGGACCTTGAGAAGACCAGAGACCTGTTGGAGCTGAAGATGGAAAAGAAGATACCAGGTGGTGGCTACAGAGGCACCAAAATGTCTGGGTTGTTTTTCTTTTTCCTGTAACTGAATCCCACCCCAATTTTTCAAGTTGCTTTCCTTTACAAAATCATTACAACCCCCCAAAGTCCAATTTATTTTTTTAAAATAAGAGGGTGGGAGGAGGGCAATAGGAACAAAATAAAAATGAGAAGTATAATGAAACATCTCATTTGCTCCATATTTCTTTCTTAGTTTCTTCACTTTTTCATTTTTTTATTGCCATTTTCTATCCTATACTGTTAAAAATTAGTTTTGCAACGTGAGCAGAGCTTGGCTGCTGGCTGGGCAGATCCAGGAGGGGACCGAAGAGTGCAGAATGATATTAATACCAAAGTCCACCAATCCAGTGAAAGATCCAGACATTAATATTAATATTAATATTAATATTAATATTAATATTAATATTAATAATAATGGTGACCCATTGGCACCAGGTTGACTATCTTGAAGGTGTTTTCAAGAATCCTAACAGCCCAACTGGAGAGATCAGTTCCAATGAACGAGCCACCAGAGGGACTTTATGTCAGCCCTAGCATGTCCAGAAGATCTGAGGATGCTCCAGACATCGATAAAATATGCAAAAAAAAAAAATAGAATCTAAACCCCTAGGGTTGGTGTTTGTGCATCAGAGGCCACCAGTTCACTGAGTCTTCGCTACATTTTTCATAGCAAAGCATTGGTAGTCATGCAGTAGGAGTCAGAGATGGTAAGTGTAATAACACTATGGCTCAGCGGGAGGAGAGGGGAAAGCCGTCAGAGGTGGTAGAGATCCTCGCTGGAGTGAAATAAGGAGATCCAGTGTCCTTGACGATGCTCAATTTATCAATAGCCCCGCTCTTAGATAGACTGGTGAAGACAGGGAATGGATTTAAACATGGCTGCAAAAGGGTCACACTGTTAGCGTTTGCAGATGATCTAGTCCTGTTGAGTGACCCTTGCAAGGGGACACAGGGAAATATTGCAGTGGTTGAGGGATTCTGTCAATGGCCAAGGCTGAGTCCGTCGGCTGAGAAATGCCACAGGGTCCGTCTAAGGCCCACAGAGGACTTGGATCCACCAGTGATTGTGGTCTGTGAAAGAGGAATGGCTCTAAACTAAATAGGATGGAGTCAGGCAGCTCCAAGAGATATTTGGTCTGAGGGTGGACTTTCCATGGATTGCTCTTTCCAAGAAAGGACTGCAAGAAAATTCCGATGTCCACCAAGCTAGGGAAGGTTTGTTTAGAGGTTTAGGGCCTGTAAAAGGACACAAGCATTGTCCTGTTGAATGGGACACCCTGAGTTTCAGCAAGATGATCCTTTGCTTCCTGCGCTTCTGGGATACAGTTGCTGATATGGAGGCACTAACCCACCTGAGATGTCCTGGGGTCTCCCTCAAGCATCCATGAAAAAGGACATGGCTTTCCTGCATGCCCTGTGTTCTCCTTGCCAGTCACTGCATGTGACATGGTGTGCTGCAGGAGTGTTTTTAGATCATATTAACAGTGAGTCACCACATTTGTATTAAATGAGGTTTCTGAAGACTAGGGACACAGATGTGTCAAAAAATATAGCAAAAATAGTTGAGGAAGCCTAGAGAGAGCAAGAGCTCTTGTTTTGACCACCTCCGTCAATCACACTGGGTGCTTGGACAGGGGCTTGTGTGCAGACCCCTATT
This sequence comes from Tinamus guttatus, assembly GCF_059628265.1. Taxonomy (NCBI): domain Eukaryota; kingdom Metazoa; phylum Chordata; class Aves; order Tinamiformes; family Tinamidae; genus Tinamus; species Tinamus guttatus. Next base: position 138,490 of record NW_028289149.1, on the reverse strand, counting down.
CCACGCTCAGGAGAATCAAAGGCAAGAGGGATCCCCCCATGCTTGTGGGGTGTATGGGATGGAGAGTGATCTCCAGCCAGCCTTTGGGCTTCTAACCTGGGGTTTGCAGCCCAGTTTGATTCATTGATCAAAGTACCTCAAAGCACGTAGCCTGTGAGGGACCTCGCTGCCTCTCAGGAGCCACCAGCCCTAGAGCCCATAGGGGCATCTCCGGAAAGGCCATGGGGCAAAATCACTCCTTTGGCTGTGCCTCTTATTCTGAGCTCCTGGGACTGAGAGAGCTCAGGTCAACCCGACGGGCTCTGCAGAGCTGCTCGGTCCAGGGGCAGCTCTTCAGCAAGGAGCAGCAGGGCTCAGGGCACTGACTGAAGATGTCCAGATGAGGTGAGCAACCTGGAGAGATGTTCATGGCAGTCTGGGGCAGGAGGGCAGCTGAGAGCTCATTGGAGGAGGGATCTTCACCGCCCTTAACACAGTCAGACTCTGGCCACACGGCCATGGACTGGTGGCTCCTAGAGGAGCCTTCAAAGCTGGCATGTCCCATGGCCGCTCCGATGTGTCAGCATGGGCTCCCGCAGCTTCTCAGGGCTGAGGAGAAGGAGATGCTCCAGAGCAGGGATTTCTTCACCCACCATCAGAGTGACCTCCAGCAGGGCAAGTTCATTATCCAGTTGAGAGGGTGCCCTGGGAACCTTGGAAGGTCCCCAAGGATACTTCCTTTGGGGTTCTTCCAATGGGAAGGTTAAAGCAAGAGCTACCTCCAAGCTCCACCTTTGGCAGCCTGGGACAAGGCTCCGCAGGACAGAGCCCACAGAGGGTGACACGTGGTCTGTGAGCCCCAGAGGGGACAAGATACAGGAAGAGCTCCAGGAAGCAGAGCCATGGCCAGGGAGTCAAAGGTGACTGCTGACAGAGCAAGGGGGACACAGGGCAAGTCCCCTTGGTGCTTCCATGCAGACACCTTCCCCTGAGCCACCCCTGGGTCTCCTTTCCCACCCAACGAGCCTCCTGTCCTGAAGGCACGTGGTCCTTGATCTCCTCTGCTGCCAGACCTCCAGAAGAGGAGAGGTGGTCCTCTCCAGGGGACAGGCCCATTGCCCACCGCCCAATGAAGGAGCTAAGAGCAAGGTGGCATGTGCAGCTGGGTAAGGAGAAGGTTTTCCTAAATACCCATCCGTCCCTCTCTCCTTTCCTCTTTTGCTCAACACACCATGGCATTAGTCCTTGTTTCTCCGTCTCTCTGCTGTGCTTGCTTGTGGCTCTTGGATTTTCTGGGCATTGGGAGGTGTGGGACCCCAAAGGCCCTGCCGTGGAGGAGCGAGGTGCCTAAGCCTCCTTCTGAGCTGCAGGACCATGGGCAATGTGCCGTGTGGAGATGGGAAATGAGCTTTCAGGAGACCCCATCTTTAAGATACTTGGCCATCTCTATGCGGGGACAATGTACAGCTGAATGTGTTCTTCTCCCTCACCCCTCCACCTCCGGTCTCAGGAAAAGACATTTGGAGACCCTCTGAATGGCATGGGTTTGGCTCAGAGACCTCTTTCCAACCTTCCTTGTCTTCTCCTTGGACGCTGCCCCTGCTCAGAGGGAGGCAATGTCCAACAGCAGCTTCCTTGCCGAGTTCCTCCTCCTGGCATTTGCACACATGCAGGAGCTGCAGCTCTTGCACTTCTCGCTCTTCTTGGGCACCTACCTGGCTGCCCTCCTGGCCAACGGCCTCATCATCACAGCCATAGCCTGTGGCCATCACCTCCACACCCCCATGTACTTCTTCCTCCTCAACCTCTCCCTCCTCAAGCTTGACTCCATCTCCACCACTCTCCCCAAATCCATGGCCAATTCCCTGTGGGACACCAGGGCCATTACCCAGGTTGTGCTGCCCAGGTCTTTTTTCTCTTCTTCTTCATTGGGGCAGAATATTTTCTTCTCGTCGTCATGACCTACAACCGCTTTGTCACCATCTGCACTGCGGGGCAGCAGAGCCTGTGTGAAGATGGCAGCAGCCGCCTGGGGCGGTGGTTTCCTCTACACTGTCCTGTGTGTCAGCGTGGACATCTTTGTGTCCTGTGTGGACATCTTTGGGGTGGTGTTGAGGATCCCCTCCAAACAGGGCCTCCACAAAGCCTTTTCCATGTGCCTCCCGCACCTGGCTGTGGTCTCCCTGTTCATCCGCATGGGTTTCTTGGCCTACCTGAAGCCTCCCTCCATCTCCTCCCCAACTCCGGACCTGGTGGTGGCCGTCGTCTCCATGGTGGTACCTCCACCAATGAACCCCCTCATCTATAGCATGAGGAACAAGGAGCTCAAAGACACCATTGGGAAACTCATTGATTGGACAGTTTCCAGCAGCAAAACTTCCCATCTTCTTCTACAAGTGACTCCCAACATTTCCTGATCTCCTAGGAGATGTTTTTGATCATGGTTCCTCTTCTCCTTGATTTTTTTTTCTTTTTTTCATGATTTAATATTATTATTCATCCCATTTCTACCTAAGCATCTATATGTCTGTGTAAGAACCTTTTGTAAGTGGAAGAATTAGGCTCCTAGTGTAAGTAAACGATGGAAAAGAACCTGCAGCAGCTCAGGTTGTCTCAAGTTCTTCCTCTGATAATGTCCCTGGTGAGTTCCTTGATTAGTGCCTGTGTGCAGAGGACAAGGAGAGGAGCAATGTCCTAACGACACACATTCTACACATATATATTTATATATATATTTCTTCCACCAATAGACCTTCAGTCTGGTCAGCCAGAGAGGGGAACAGGGTGAAGTGGACTGGGATGCTCAGAGGGGTTGTGAAGCCTCCTTCTCCGGAGATATCCACAACCCACCTGGACACGATCCGGTGCCACATGCTCTAGGAGACCCTGTTTGAGCAGGGGGATGGACTCAATCATCTCCAAAGGTTCCCCTCCAACCTCAACCCTCCTGTGATTCCTCACCCCATGGCTTGGGGCCACCCCACACTGCTCTCTTTTACTCAACCCATGCTACAGTTTTGGTCCCTTCCAGTTGCACAACATCTTTCTGTAGGAGATGCAAAGCCAACAAGTTTCCTGCCTCCGGTTTCCTCATTCAGACAATTCCCTTCCTAACCTTTTTGAGCAAATTCAGGTCCTTTCCTGCTCTTACTCCTGCATTTTGATGCCCACTTTTTGGTAGCTATTTTGATAGCACGGAGGTGGCTCCAGTGGTTCTGGTGTGGGGCAGGGGTTTTCCAAGCATCCCCAGCAGGGCCTGCTCTTGAGCAGTTTGATCCGGTTGATCATAATCACACCAGATGCCTTTCCAAATGTGCTCTTCTGCTCTGAAAATTGCATTTCAAAGCAACTCGAGAGTGGATGTCACCAGGTGTCTCTCAGCACCCTGGCTGTTGTCTTTGCTGAGTGCTTCTTGCATTGCCCTGAGGCCAGCGACCCTTTAACCAATGTGAAGGGTGTTTCCAAAACAACTCCATAAGTTTTTTGCCTTGTTTTTTGTGCCTTGAAAGACGGTGGAAGACCAGTCCTACTGCTTGTCTTTGCTATAATGCTTCTTATGGTTCATAAATACTCCATTGGTGCCACCACTTGAGAGGCCCTTGCATGGGTCCTTCCACCTTTATCAAACTGCCAGTGCATGAAACAGCCTAGTGCTTGCTTGGGAAGGGGTTGGAAAGATTCCCACTCCAACCCATTTTGTTTTATCATCTTGAGTTTCATAATGGTTCCTCCCATGAAATCACCCTCTTAGAAAGTGCTGCCAGTAATTATTTCCTAAGTCTCATAGGGTTGGTCTAGGTAATATGTTCACAAAAGATAATCCTCCCTGGGGATGGCAAATTGCACATCACAGGAGACGCTATGACCACGGAGAGGTCACCGCATTAGTCAGCTCTGAGCAGCTAGTCCAGCCTCAACGTTGAGGACATTGAGATTCTAGAGAGGGTCCAGTGGAGAGCCACCATGGAGATGATTAAGGGACTGGAGCATTTGTCGTATGATGAAAGACTAAGCAAGCTGGGCCTGTTTAGCCTGGAGAAAAGAAGAGGAGATTTGATCAACATGTTCAAGTTGTAGGGAGGATGGGGTCAGGCTCTTCTCCGTGGTGGACGAGGGGTAACGGATGCAATTTGAAACACAGGCAGTTCCACCTCCATGTGAGGAAGAACTTCTTTACTGTGAGGGTGACAGAGCCCTGGAACAGGCTGCCCAGAGAGGTTGTGGAGTCTCCTTCTCTGGAGATCTTCAAAACCTGCCTTGATGCTACCCTGTGCCCCGTGCTCTGGGTGTCCCTGCTTGAACAGACGGGTTGGACTAGACCATCTCTAGAGGTCCCTTCCAACCTCAACCATTCTGTGTGATTCTGTGGTTCTGCAGAGGGAGACGCAAGCACCAAGAGCCACTCGGCCTGTTTGCGATGAGGCCTCCGCTGTCTCAGCGACTCTTGTGCCAAGGCAGGTGTCAACACGGGGTGCTGGCGAGGAGCGCGCGCTGGTCTCAGCAGTCTGTGACGCCGTGAGCTGAGTCAGAGCAGAGAAGATGACCTTGCCTTAGGCAAGAGGATGATACAGGTCGCCGTGCAGGGGATGTGTGGATCTGGACCTGCAGAGCGAGATGTTTTGTGGTCACCACCGCTGATGAAAGCTATGCCAGGAAAAAACACTATCCCATTGACTCTCTGTTGTCAGTTGACAGCCCTCATCAGGCACGTTGCCATAAAGGGCCCTGCAAGGTCACCTAAGCCTGAGCAATGGACAGCCTGATGTGATGGGTATGGCTGTGGAGCTTCTGGTGAGGCCACTTCTGCCTCAGAGCTGGTGGGTCAACAGCTGGTTCATGGATGGGTAAGGGAGGTCCTTCCTATCTGAGCACGGCCAGCAGAAGGCCTGTGGTTGGAGGGCTTATTGTGAGGTCCATCTCTTTCAGCAGCTTGGAGGCCAGAAGGGGACCATGTCTAGGAAGGACTAGGGGCAGCAGGAGGCAAGTGGACAAGGAGAGACTTCAAGGTCGCTCCTACCTCAACAGTTGACATGGCCGGGAAGTTGGAAGAGGCAAGTGGAGGAGATCCTTGAAGGAGATGAGAAAGGAAGGAAAAGGAGAAGAGCGAAAGGAAGAGAGAAGGAAAAGGAAGAAAAACGAGCAGGAGAAAAAAAGGGACTAGGAGACAACAAAAAAGATGAGCTTTTTCCCCAAAGCATCAAGAGGACCAGAAAGGCAACACGTTCCTCCCGCAACCTCTCTCCCAGCCAAGACATCATGGTACAAGATCCTTCAGCCCTCAGCTGACCAAGATACCATCGTCTCAGCTCATGTTTGTGAGCCCTGCATTGCCAGGGCTTGTCTACCCATGAAGTTGTTTGAGGAAAAGATCTTCAAGCAGATGGTTCTCCACATAAATCCTCTTTGGCTCTTGCTCATTTTAGGCTCTTTGTGTTTTTCCACAGCGTAAAATGGAAGAATCAACACGTTTTACATCAAAAATGCACTTTACATCCAACTTTGCAGAGCTCATTTGAAGAAGAATGGACTAAAGTTCTCCTCCTCTGTAAAGTTCCGCTTGCTTCTCTCTCTCTTTTTTTTTTTTTTTTTGTTTTTTTGTTTTTAATGAAAACTTCTGTAAATGGTAGAATTTCCAGAAGCTGCAAAATATCTCTGTGACCAATTATTCCTGCAAGCTGCAGAGGGAAACGGTGCCTTTCTACGCTTTCTCTTAGCCCTCTCTAAGTGATAAGATCCACGTTCACAGGGCAATGCCTGGGATAGCAGACCCCACCTCTAGGGTCTCTATTTGCCCTCTGTGGCAAGCGACTCATCAAGGAGAAAAGTCTGGGGACACCCCGACCCTCCACATTGGAATGGGGACCCCAGGGCTGTAGCTTGTAGCTGGACTCTGAGGAAACACGAGAGCCAGCCAAGCCTGAAACTGCCCCAAGAAGGAGCAACAGGGGGGAAAGTCCCTTCTAAGGGGGACAGAGACCCCCATGTGCAAGTTGACCTGCTGTCTAGGGAGGCTTGTCCCTTGCCACAGCCTTGGATCTGTGGGGTGAGTCCTCGTGGAAACCATTTCTAAGCACGCGGAGAAGGAAATGGTTGGGAAAAGCCAGCATGGATCTACCAGGGCTGAACCAAGCCCTGGTCGCAGCCTGCGATGATATTTTTGGACAAGGCAAGAGCAATGAGGCTCATTCACCTGCACTCACCAAGGCCACCGACACCGTCTCCCTCTTGTATCCGAATTAGGAGGTTACGGCCTGGGTGCGTGAGTAGAAAACTGGTTGGATAACAGCTCTCCAAGAGGGTCCTGGTTAATGGGTCAATCTCTTCTCCATGAGGAGAGGCTGAGGGACCTGGACCCAAGAGAAGTTAAGGCTCAGCGAGGACCTTGGAGTCGCCCTTCCTGACTCTCTTGGCCTCATCTTATTGTGTCCAGTTCTGGGCTCCACAGTACAAGAGGGATGTGGAGCTGCTGGAGAGAGGCCAGCGCAGGGCCACAAGGATGATCAGGGGCCTGGAACATCTGCCCTATGAGGAGAGGCTGAGGGAGGTGGGCCTGTTCAGCCTGGAGAAGAGAAGGCTGAGAGGGACCTGAGCAGGGTCTATAGGTACCTCAAGGGAGGCAGTGAGGAGGATGGTGCTGGCCTCTTTTCAGTGGTGGCCACCGACAGAAATAGAGGAAACAGCCCCAAACTGAAGCACCAAAAGTTCCACAGGAACTTAAGGAAGAATTCCTTCCCAGTGAGGGTGCCAGAGCACTGGAACAGGCTGCCCAGAGAGGTTGTGGAGTCTCCTTCTCTGGAGATCTTCAAACCCACTTGGACGCAGTCCTGTCCCCGTGCTCTGGGTGACCCTGTGTGTGCAGGGGGGTTGGACTAGATGATCTCTAGAGGTCCCTTCCAACCTTAACCATTCTATCATTCTATGATTCTATGATCTCGTAGCTCATCCTGCTTTGAGTAGGAGATGGGACCAGAGATCTCCTGAGGTCTTTTCCAAACTGAATTCTTCTACAAAACGCACCGATTTGGGGACCACCCCCGGCCTCAGCGTCACGGTCTGGAGGGGAGCGATGGCAGCTGGAGGTCACTGCAGATGACGCCGTTCTCCTTGGGCCATCAAGAGAGGGCCCAGATCGGAGCAACCGGAACGTCCTTGGGGCTCCCACGCGGCGCGGAGGCAACACGCGACACCGGAGCCGCCGCGTAGCCCGGGCCCAGGACCCGGCCCCATTCCCGGATTCCCAGCGCCGCGTCCGGGCAGCTCCTCAAAGCAGAAAGAGGAGGGCAAGCCCGAGCCCGTCCCGAAGCCGCGCCGGGAGCCCAACTCCCCGTTGGAGCACGTTAAATGGGCTGATGTCATCCCTGCGTCACCTTTAATTGGTGGAAAGCGCCGCGGTGGGAAGCTCCCTTGGCCGACATTAAACTGCTTCTCTGGGGGTCTTGCTGCACAGGATTCCGCTTCCTCTGTGTTTTCACTGTTATTTGTTTTAATATTTAATATAATTAATATTAATATTAATTAATTTAATATTTAATATGCTTTATTGGACCCCTTTTTTTTTCTGGAAATGCAACTTTTAGCTTTCTCTGGGGCAGAAATTAGGTGGTTTCTTTGCAGACCCTTGACCAAACAAGATCACTGGCCGTAGCAGAGGGAGTTGCAGCCCTGCCTGCAGCAGCATAAGGGGCAGGAGAGAAATAACAAAGCAGAAAGAAATCCCTGCTTGGCTGAAGAGAAACAGGTGAGACAGGGAAAAGAGGGTGGAAGAAAACCAGGAAAAGTTGATCCACGGAGGGGCCAGGTACTGGGAGTCCTTTAAAATGTTCCCAAATGTTCCCAGAGCTTTGGGAGGGAGCAGGGAAGGCGCCCGAGTCAGACCAGTTGCACAACCATTAGGTGCCTCCTGCGCTGCTCATGCATTCCCGCTCGTCAGACCTCTGCGTAAAATGCATCCCGCCCCCGCTCCTTTCAAAATATGGGAGAATTCTGCCCAGAAAACAGGATTCGGGGAAAATATTTATGGGGGAAATCCAGGGGTTGCCTTGATGGAACCCTGGGTAGACGCCGAGAGCGGCGGTGGGACGGTCCTTCCAGCCCTCCGAGCGTCACCATCATGCTGGAAACCACCCGGGTTGCGTTCTGGGAACCCGCTCTCTTTTGGGATGGATGGGATTTTCTCTGACTTTCCCAACACTGGGAACGACTCCGGCTCCGTCCCTCATCCCAAGGCCTCTCTGCAGCCCAAATCCCCGGAGCTGGAGGGGGCCCCCAGGAGACCACCCAGGCCAGGAAGGGGCAGGAGGAGCCGCCAGGAGAGGCGACCGCCCCTCGCTAAGCTCAAACAAGGCCGCGGGCAGCTGAAGACCATGGAGTTTATCCAACGTTTGGCTCTCCCTTATCACAACCTCCCTCCTGCCTCCGCTCGGGCCCGGCCTGGAGCTGTTCAAGGTCCCAGCACCCCGGGCGGCGACGGGGAGGCCCACGATACCTCCTCCGGTCACCAGGGGTCCGTATCGCATCGGCGACGGCCTCGCCGGGACCACGGGGAGGCCCTTTCGGAAGGGAACTCGCGGCCCAGGGCCAGGAATCCCGAGGCCGGAGCCTCCCCAGCAATTTCGGCCCTCAAAAGGAGGAGGCCGCTTTCCTCACCGAGGCCGAGCGGCCCCAGGGCTTTGGGGAGGCCGGGAAAGGCCTCGTCTATGCGGCCTCCCTTGTGGTGGGTTTCTCTGCAGGAGGGATGGAGAGGTGACACCCGCTCCCTCCTGGCGTCCCGTAGAGGTAACGAATGGATTTTTCCATCTAAAAACACCGTCCGTCTCCGCTGGGAAGCTCCGGTGCGAGCGGGGTAGGGGGTCCCGTGAGACATTGCCGGGTCTCACGTCTTGGGGCCCTCTGCAAGGAGGGAGGGTCTCCCTGGAGAGCGGAGACCTCCGGAGCGTCACCCCCTGGACATGGAGGGAGAGAGGCCAACGTGGGCAGAGCTGCCCACGCCGCCCCATGGGTCAACCCCCGTGGGACGCCATGTTCTCAACCCCTGTGAGGTGCCCTCAGCCCCCATGAGATGCCTTCAACCTCCCTGCAGTGTCTTCAACCCCTTTGAGATGCCCTCTGCCCCCCCACAATGCCCCCAAGACCCACGAGATGCTCTCAACCCCCACGAGATGCCCTCAACCTCCCCGCAATGCCCTCGAGACCCATGAGATGCCCTCAACCTCTACACAATGCCCTCAACCCCCATGAGATGCCCTCAACCCCCCGACAATGACCTCAGGACCCATGAGATGTTCTCAACCCTCACGAGATGCCCTCAACCTCCATACAGTGTCCTTGACCCCCATGAGATGCCCTCAACCCCCGTGAGATGCCCTCAACCACCACGAGATGCCCTCAACCTCCCCGCAATGACCTTGAGACCCATGAGATGCCTTCAACTCCCGTGAAGAGAGCTGCATCTTCAGATGAAACTTTACTCTCTCACACAGCCATGAGGGTCCTCAGGGACTCGTTCCCCATGGTTGGTTCCAGTTGGGATGTATGAGATGAGCTGGGCCTCCTGGGGCAGCAGATTAGGAATGAAGGACCTTTTGGACCAAGCGATGCCTTCTGGTGGGAGCCATGAGCAGCCTTCGACCTCCACCTTGTGTCCAGGAGGCTTCACCCCAACCCTGTCCTCCAGGGAGGCCAGTTCCAAATGTGACCTCTGTGGGCCCAAATAGCTTGTCCTCCCTAGCAGCCTCTGTGCCCCTCAGAGTCCCCTTTTTAGTCCTTTCCAGCACCCGAAAGCGGATTTGAATTGGCTCTTCCCTCCCGTGGTGGGAGCTGTGGGGAGATCCACCACGTGGGAAGCCCAGGAGATCCTTCTGCCCCAGTTTTCAGGTGGCTTCACCCGCCGTTCCTTGAGGAACCGGCCGAATTTGGGGCAGGGGGTGTGAAAACGAGAGGCTTCGGGCAAGTCTCGTGGTGAGACCTGGAAGCCCAGGTAGCTTGGAAGCTCCAAGGGTTCCCTTCCCGATGCTGATCCTGGGCTTCAGAAGGAGGATGGAGCAACCAGCGCTTGATCTTCTCATGGAGCCACCACCCTCCATGGGGACACACGGATGGACCCCAGAGCTTGGGGACGTCATGAGGAGAACCAAGGACCACGGTGCTGAGGTCTCCTCTTTGCTTAAGAGGAGGTAGAAAATCCCAAAAAAGCCACCTCTGTCCCCAAAAGAAGCCATGGGACCTTCCTGGAGGACCAAGTTTCCGCCTTTGCCGGGAGCTCGTGGAATTTTGGGTCTGGTCCTTGGCCATCCCAGGGAGCTCCTGTCACCCTGGGAGGCTCCTTGGCGCGTGGGACAAGGACGGGGGGACATTTCTGCCACCAATGGTGGCTGGAGATGCATCTGGAGAAGCCACCTCCTCCCCGAGGACCCTGGCGGTGTCCCCACGCCAGGAGGGGCTGGAGCTCCCTGGGGACCAAGGGGACCTCCGAGGGGACCAGGGCCACCAACAGGAGATGCCACCAGGGTCGTCCCGGCAAGGCCGATGGCCCCTCATCCTCCTTGTCCTCCTGGTGGCCTCCTGCCTTTGGCCAATGGCATCTGCCACCGTCACACACGGCCACCGCTCATGGCTCTGGTCCCTGGGCTGCTGGCGGCATGGGGACATGTCTTCGTCACCTTTGTCACCAACGGGGTCCGGTCTGGAGGAACCAGTTCCAGGTGCCACCGAAGCCACCACGAGGATCCAGTAGACACTTCCAGCCCGGCCTCTCTTGCTAAAAGTGGGCCAGAAAAGGGCTTTTTTGGCCAATGGTGGCTCTGTCACGGGCCACCTCGTCACCATGGCACTGGGCAGGTGGCCTGGGACACCCCCGGGGACCCGGGCAGGGGGCGGCCTCGAGCGGAGGCCCAGGGAGGCCGCTGGGAAGGGACCCTCTCCCCAGGGTCTCCGAGCTCGGCAGGGTGGAGGCTCCGGAACAGCAGAGGCCGGGAGAGGCCTCCATGGCCCTGGATGGGCCTGGAGAACCTTCCTCTTCCTCTTCCTCAACGCAGCGTCGCTCCTGTGCGGGTCCCAACAGCCCTTCGAGGGGTGTCACGGGGCTTGGGGACATCGGCCGGGAGGGGGTGACGCTGCCGGGACACCCTGGGACGGAGCCACCGAAGGCTCCCGGCGGCCTCCGCGTGCGGCTCCTCGTTGGGCCTCGATGGCCCTGGTGGCATCTCCTGCTGGTGGCCCTGGTCCCCTCAGAGGTCCCCTCTGTCCCCAGGGAGCTCCAGCCCCTCCTGGCTTGGGGACACCGCCAGGGTCCTCGGGGAGGAGGTGGCTCCTCCAGACGCGTCTCCAGCCACCATCATCCACGGAAATGTCACCACCCCCCCCAAGTGTCCCCTCCTTGTCCCGGGTGACACTCATGTCCCCTCCCAGTCTCCCCTGGCCATGACCCCCATCTGTGTCCCCTGTCATGGTCCTGTCCCCATGTCCCTTCCCACGGATGTCCTGCCATGCTCACGTCCTCGCGTCCCCTCCATGCCCCGTGTCATACACGTGTCCCTGTGTCCCCTCCCACCCATGTCCCTTCCATGTCCCCATCGTGCTCGTGTCCCCAGGTCCTGTGTCCCCATGGCCCCCTTGTCCCCTTCGACGCTCCTGTCCCCACGTCCCCTCCCCTCAATGTCCCCTCCCAGCCACCTCCCGCCCGTCCCGTGTCACTCATGTCCCTCCCCTGTCCCATGTCACTGTGTCCCCCATGTTGCTGTCATGTCCCCGTGTCCCCTCCAGGTGTCCTCTCATGTCCTCATGTCCCCTTCGTGTCCCCCACGTCCCCCCTCATCTCCCTGTGTCCCCTCCGTGTCCCTCAGTCTCCTGGGTCCCATTCCCACTCCCACATCCCCCCATGTCCCCCCTCATGTCCCCATGTCCCCTCCGTGTCCCCCACATCCTTCCATATCCACCCTCATGTCCCCCCTCATGTCGCTGTGTCCCCTCCATGTCCCCCTGGTCTCCCAGGTCCCCCTCCTGCTCCCACGTCCCCCCATGTCCCCGTGTCCCCCCCGGACGCAGGGACCGCTCCCAATTCCGCTCTATTTTATGTTAAAGTCACTTTACAGTAAAATACAAAAATATGCCCGGGGCGGGGGGGGGAGGTGACAGCCCCAAAATCCCCCCCCCAGCTCCAGGGGACACATTGGGGACAAGGCCAGCGGCGGGGGGACCCCCCCCGAGGTAGTCAGTGTGGGGGGGGTGACAGTGTGTGACAGGCTCAGATTGGCACTGGGAGGGGGGACACGGGGTGGCTCCGGTCCCTTATTGTCCCCCCCAGTTTGGGGGGGTGACAGGGGGACCCTCATTGCTCACCCTGATGGGGGGGGGGCACCCAGGTCCTTAGGGAGGGGCCGGGTTATTGGGGGGGGCACCCAAGGGTGGGGGGGCACCCAGGTTGGGGGGGGTCCTATGTTGAGGGGACACCCAGGTCCTATCGGGGGGTCACTTAGGGGTCCCCGCCCCATCCATGGGCAGGATCCAGATGTGGGGAGGGTCCAGATGTGGGGGGATCCCCCGGGGGGGGGGTCCAGTGTTTCGGGGGGTCCCTGGTCCATGGGGGGTCTCCAATTCCTGGGGGGGGTGGGATCCAGATGGGGGGGGAATCCAGATGTGGGGGCGGGATCCAGATGTGGGGGCATCCCCGGGGGGGGGTCCAGCATTTTGGGGGGGTCCCTGTCCGTGGGAGGGGGGGGAGTCTCCAGCCACTGGGTGTCCCCATCACCCCAACATGTTCAGAGGGGGGACACATGGGTGACACGGGTGTCCCCATGGTGGGTGGCATGAGTGTCCCCATGGGGGGGGTGGTCCTCATGGGGGAGGTGTCCCATAGCTTTGAGGGGGGGCACCCCCATCATGTTTGGGTGGGGGGACACTTGGGTGACACAGGTGTCTCCATGGCAGGTGACACAGGTGTCCCCATGGGAGGGTGACACGGGTGTCCCCATGGCAGGTGACACAGGTGTCTCCATGATGGGTGACACAGGCGTCCCCATGGGGGGACGTTTCCAGCCACCGGGTGTCCCCATCACCCCTGCCACATTTGGGTAGGGGGGACACGCAGGTGACATGGGTGTCCCCATGGGGGGATGACACGGGTGTCCCCATGGGGGGGGTGACACGGGTGACACAGGCGTCCCCATGGGGGGACGTTTCCAGCCACCAGGTGTCCCCATCTCCCCTGCCACATTTGGGTAGGGGGGACACGCAGGTGACATGGGTGTCCCCATGGTGGGTGACACAGGTGTCCCCATGGGGGGGTCTCCAGTCACTGCATGTCCCCGTCACCTCTCACGCTTCAGTGGGGGGGACACGCAGGTGACATGGGTGGCCCCATACCAAGTGACACAGATGTCCCCATGGCAGGTGACACAGGTGGCCCCATGCTGGGTGACATCAGCGTCCCCACGGCGGGTGACACGGGTGTCCCCATCGGGGGGGCGTTTCCAGCCGCTGGCGTCCCCGTCACCGCCGCGGCGCGTTGCGGAGCCGGCGGGGTGACGCGGGTGTCCCCGTGGCGGCGACGCGGGCGTCCCCGCGGTGTCCCCGCCGTGTCCCCTAGCCGCGGCCCACCTTGGCGTCGCCGATGGCCCCCCACACGTCGAAGACGAACTCGTCGGGGAAGGCGAAGTCGCCGAGTTGGGCGTCGAGCGCCTGCGCCAGCGCGTCGGGACAGCGCGCGTCGCGGCCCAGCTCCACCATGGTGGCCGCTGCGGGGACACGGGGGACACGTCAGGACACACAGGGACACTTGGGGACAAGAAGTGCCAGGGAAGTTCCAATGCTGGTTCCCCCATGGCGGTGACCATAGGGACACTTGGGGACACACATGGATGGATGGAGCCCAGGGGGTGTCTGGTCCTGCTCCCCCAGGGTGGTGGCCGCTGCGGGGACATTGGGGACACGTCAGGACACACAGGGACGGTCGGGGACAAGAAGCACCAGGGCGGAGAGGGGTTCCAATGCTGGTTCTCCCGTGGTAGTGACCACAGGGACCCTTGGGGACACTTGGGGACAGGGGGTCCTAACGCTGCCTCCCCGTGGCGGTGACCATAGCCCAGCCCAGCTCCGCCATGGTGGCCACTGTGGGGACACTGGGGACAGTTGGGGACATGTCAGGACACGCAGGGACAGTTGGGGACAAGAAACGCTGGCGGGGGGGGTTCCAATGCTGGTTCCCCTGTGGCGGTGACCACAGGGACCCTTGGGGACCCTTGGGGACAGGTTGGGGACAGGGGGTCCCAACGCTGTCTCTCCCGTGGTGGTGACCACAGGGACCCTTGGGGATAGACATGGATGGATGGAGCCCCAGGGTGGTGGCTGCTGCAGGGACATGTGGGGACCGCTGGGGACATGTGGGGACCATAGGGCACAGGCAGGAGCAGTGGGTCCCAGCGCTGCCTCCACCAGGATAGTGGCTAGACAGACCCCTAGGGACCCTTGGGGACACGTGGGGACAAGTGGGGACAGAGGGTCCCGGTCTCACTCCCCCAGGGTGGTGGCTGCTGCGGGGACACATGGGGCCAGCTGGGGACAAGCAGGAGCAGCAGGTCCCAACGCTGCCTCCCCAGTGGTGGTGACTAGAGGGACCCTTAGGGACACTTGGGGACAGGGGGTGCCAGTCTCACTGCCCCAGGGTGGTGGCCGCAGGGGGACAAATGGGGACAGCCAGCCCTGCCCCCCCTCGTCCTGCTGGGGGATCAGGGGCACCCTGGGGTGGGGGGGGGGGCACCGTGGGGGTGTCCCCCAGTGCACGGAGGGGGCGGGGGGCAGCTCCAGGCACCCAGCACCCATGGGTGGGGGGTCTCATGCAGCACCCATGGGTGGGGGGCACCCAGCACCCATAGGTGGGGGGGGGGGCTCACCCAGCACCCATGGGTGGGGGGTCTCATGCAGCACCCATGGGTGGAGGGGGCTCTCACCCAGCACCCGTGGGGGGCACCCAGCACCCAAAGGTGGGGGGGGACCCTCACCCAGCACCTTTGGGGGGTGGGTCTTACCCAGCACCCATGGGTGGGGGGTCTCATGCAGCACCCATGGGTGTGCGGGGACGGGTCTCACCCAGCACCCATGGCTGGCAGGGGGGTGCAGGTGTCTCACCCAGCACCCTGGCTCTCACCCAGCACCCATGGGTGAGTGAGGGGGGGTCGGGGGGGCTCACCCAGCACCCTGGCTCTCACCCAGCACCCATGGGTGAGTGAGGGGGGGTCGGGGGGGCTCACCCAGCACCCTGGCTCTCACCCAGCACCCATGGGTGTTTGGGGGGGGGCTGACCCAGCACCCTGGGCTCTCACCCAGCACCCATGGGTGTGTGTGTGGGGGGGGGTCTCATGCAGCACCCATGGGTGTTGGGGGAGGGGGTCTCACCCAGCACCCATGGGTGAGGGGGCTCTCACCCAGCACCCATGGGGGGGTGCAGGGGTGTCTCACCCAGCACCCATGGGTGAGGGGGGTCTCACCCAGCACCCATGGGTGAGTGAAGGGGGGTCGGGGGGTCTCACCCAGCACCCATGGGTGGAGGGGGCTCACCCAGCACCCTGGGCTCTCACCCAGCACCCATGGGTGCGTGCTCACCCAGCTCGCTGTCCCGGATGCCCATGTAGCTCTCCAGCAGGTCGTCCACCTTGGCCACCGCCATCTCCTCGAAGGCCGAGGGCTGCGCGGTGACACGAACGGGTGACAACGCGGTGGGGACACCGCCCCCCGCCACCCCCATCCCCGGGGACACCCACCTGCTCCTCCAGGGTGGGGGGGCCGTGCGCCCGCAGGCGCAGGGTGCCCCGGCCCGAGCACCCATGGGCGCCGCTGCGGCCCCCGGCCGTGCGCTGCCCGATCATGTCTGGAGGGGACACGAGGAGGGGGGGACACAAGGAGGGGGGGACACGTCAGGGTGGCACCGGGCAAAGGGCACCCTGACCCCCCCCCCCCAGCATGGACATAGAGCGGGGGGGTCCCCTGTGTCCCAGCTGGGACCCCCCCACTTTGGGGTAGAGCACCCCCCTGTGAGCCCCCTTTTGGGGACCCTGATGGGACCACCCCCCTTGGGGACATCCCCATGTCCCCTCACTTGGGGACCCCCCCACTTTGGGGTAGAGCAGCCCCCTGTGAGCCCCCCGGGTGACAGGGACCCCCCCCTTTTGGGGACCCTGCAGGGACCACCCCCCTTGGGGACATCCTCATGTCCCCCCCCGTTGGTGACCCCCCCACTTTGGGGTAGAGCAGCCCCCTGTGACCTCCCACCCTGGGGACCCTACTGGGACCCCCCCTTGGGGACATCCCCATGTCCCCCCACTTGGTGACCCCCCCACTTTGGGGTAGAGCACCCCCCTGTGACCCCCCGTTTGGGGACCCTGCTGGGACCCCCCCCCTTGGGGACATCCTCATGTCTCCCCCCTTGGTGACCCCCCCACTTTGGGGTAGAGCAGCCCCCTGTGACCTCCCACCTTGGGGACCCTGCTGGGACCCCCCCTTGGGGACATCCCCATGTCCCGCCCCTTGGTGACTCCCCCACTTTAGGGTAGAGCACCCCCCTGTGACCCCCCTTTTGGGGACCCTGCTGGGACCCCCCCCTTGGGGACATCCTCATGTCTCCCCCCTTGGTGACCCCCCTCTTTGGGGCAGAGCAGCCCCCATGACCCCCCCCTAAGGGTGATTGGGGGGGCCTCTATTGTGTCCCCCCCCTTTGGGGACCCCCTGTCATCACCCCCCCCACAAGGTGACAGGGTTCCTGTTGTCACCCCCCTCTGCTCAGCCTGAGCCACCCCCCATGTCCCCTCCGGGGCAGCGGGGTCCCCACCACAGGGACCCCCAGTGACACCACGGGGACCTGGGCACCCGGGTCACCCCCGCAGGTGACAAGGGCCACCCTGAGGTGGCCCTGGGGACACCCCCGTCCCAGTGAGGGGCTCCCAGTCCCATCATTCCAATAGAGAGGAACCAGAGGAACCATCTCCTGTCCTAGGGGTCACCATGGGACCTCGTCACTTGAGTCCCTCCCAGCCCACCCACGGGTGACAAAGGGACAGGGGACACTCCGGGGTGGCCCTGGAGACACCCCTGTCCTATGGGAGGGCTCCCAGTTCCCCAAGTCCCAGAGCTCCCCTATGGAGGAACCATCTCCAGCCCTGGATGTCACCACGGGACCTCATCACTTGGGTCCCTCCCAGCCCAGTCAAGGGTGACAAAGGGACAGGGACACCCCGGGGTGGCCCTGGGGACCTCTCTGTCCTACCGGGCTCCCAGTTCTCCAAGTCCTAGAGCTCCCCTATGGAGGAACCATCTCCAGTCCTGGAGGTCACCACGGGACCTCATCACTTGGGTCCCTCCCAGCCCACCCATGGGTGACAAGGCCACGGGGACACACCGGGGTGGCCCTGGGGACCCGCCACCGGGTCTCACCAAAGGCCTTGCGGGGCTCGGTGAGCTTGAGGGCGAAGGTCCGGCCCTTGGGCAGCTCCTTGAGCATCTTGGCCACCTCGTAGTGGCGGGCACCCACCAGGCTCTGCCCGTTGATGGCCTCGATCATGTCCCCAACGCCGATGACAGCGACGCGGTCGATGACGCTGCCCTCCTTGATGCGCTGCGGGAAGGGAGGGCCCAGGCGTCCGGGCGCCGCCAGCGACGCGACGGGACGCGGAGATGGAGGACACGGATGGGGACGCGGAGGGGTAGCGGGGAGAAGGAGAAGGACACGGAGATGGAGGAGGGGAACGTGGAGATGGGTGGAGGCCATGGACATGGAGGCCACAGACATGGAGATCATGGAGGTGGAGGACGTGGAGATGGAGAACAAGGAGATGGAGAACAAGGAGATGGAGAACAAGGAGATGGAGAATGGGAACATGAAGATGGGTGGAAGACACAGACACGGAGACCATGGAGGTGGAGGACAAGGAGATGGAAAAGGACATGAAGATGGAGAAGGGGAACATAGAGATGGATGGAGGCCATGGACACGGAGGCCGTGCAGGTGGAGGCCATGCAGGTAGAGGCCATGGAGGTGGGCGACAAAGAGGTGGGGGACATGAAGATGGAAAAGGACATGAAGATAGAAAAAAAACATGGAGATGAAAAAGGGGAACATGGAGATGAAAAAGGGGAACATGGAGATGGATGAAGGCCATTGAGATGGAGACTATAGACACAGACTCCAGGGAGATGGAGTCCATGGAGGTGGAGGCCATTGAGAAGGAGACCATAGACACAGAGTCCATGGAGATGGAGTACATGGAGGTGGAGGACAAGGAGATGGAGAACATGGACATGGAGGCCATGGAGACGGAGACCATGGAGGTGGAGGACATGGAGACGGAGGACTTGCAGAGGGAGAAGGACACGGAAATGGAGAAGGGGAACATGGAGATGGATGAAGGCCATGGAGGTGGAGGCCATGGAGATGGAGGACATGGAGATGGAGGACATGGAGACGGCACCCATGTAGATGAAGAAGGACATGAAAATGGAAAAGAGGAACATGGAGATGGAAAATATCATGGAGATAAGGAACGACACGGAGATGGAGAACACGGAGACAGAGTGAGGAGACATGGAAACGGCGGAGAACATGGACGTGGACAAGGATGCGGAAATGGAAAAGGGGAACATGGAGAGGGGAGAGGAAGATGGGGAGGTGGGAATGCAGAAATGAAAAAGGTCGTGGAGATAAAGGACACGGCTGGAGGACACGGAAATGGGGCGGGGGGACACGGAGACGGGGTGGGGGGACAGAGGAGCAGAGCAGGACAAGAAGACGGGGTGGGGGACCAGGTGTGGGACAGCAGGACACGGAGACGGGACAAGGTGACATGGAGACGGGATGACGGGACACGAGCGGGATGTGGGGACAGGAGGATGGAGGAGGACACGGGGACGGGACAGGGGACACGAGCGGGACGTGGGGACAGGAGGATGGAGGAGGACACGGGGATGGGAACAGGGGACACGAGTGGGACGTGGGGACAGGAGGATGGAGGAGGACACAGGGACGGGACAGGGGACACGAGTGGGACATGGGGACAGGAGAATGGAGGAGGACACGGGGACGGGACAGGGACACGAGTGGGACATGGGACAGGAGGATGGAGGAGGACACAGGGACGGGACAGGGGACACGAGTGGGACATGGGGACAGGAGGATGGAGGAGGACACGGGGACGGGACGAGGGAACAGGGGCATGGATGAGGGTACACGGGGACAGGAGGATGGAGGAGGACGAGGGGATGGGACGAAGGGACACAGGGACGGGACGAGGGGACACGGGGATGGAGGAGGACACGGGGACAGGATGAGGGGACACTGGAATGGGACAAGGGGACATGGGGACGGGACGAGGGGACACGGGGATGGAGGAGGACACAGGGACAGGATGAGGGGACACTGGAATGGGACAAGGGACATGGGGATGGGGTGAGGGGGACACGGGGACAGGAGAATGGAGAGGACATGAGGATGGGACGAGGGAACATGGGGATGGGACGAAGGGGCTCGAGCGGACATGGGGACAGGAGGATGGAGGAAGACACGGGGATGGGACAGGGGACACGGGAATGGGACAAGGGGACACGGCGACAGGACGAGGGGACATCGAGACGGGACGAGGGGACACGGGGATGGGACGAGGGGACTCGAGCGGCCCAGCGCCCGGCCGCGTCATTAGCCGGAATTACCGGATGCCGCAGGGGATTGGGGCTGCTCCACGCCTGGCACTGCCACCACCCCCCCCCGCTGTCCCCAGGCAAAGCCCGCCTTGTCCCCAGGTCCTCCCTAATCCATCCATGATGTCCCCAGTGTCCCCAAGGCGCCCCAGGACGGGCCGGGACCTCTCCGTGTCCCCTCGTCCCCCACAGGGGGTTGGGGACAGTCCAGGGGGTTCCTGTGTCCCCCCCTCCCAGGATGGTCCAGGATGTCCCCAGGACTCCCTGCCCCTCTGGGTGACCTGGGGACAATCCAGGGTGTCCCCAGGCTGCCACAACCCCCACGGTGACTTGCAGCCAGTGCGGGGGGTCTCCAGGTTGTCCCCAATGTCCCCAAGTCCCCCCAACCTCAGAGCGGCTTGGGGACAGTATGGGGTGTCCCTTTGACCTATAGAAGATCTGCAGGTCACCCTATCTGCCACGGGGGCTTGGGGACAGTCCAGGGTGTCACCGTGTCCCCCCAGGATGAGCCAGGCCATCCCTGGGTCCTCTCAACCCCCACGGTGCTTGGGGACAGCCCGGGATGTCCCCGTGTCCCCCTTGGATGAGCAGGGACATCCTCCGCTTCTCCCATGATGGCTTGGGGACAGCCCAGGATGTCCCCATGTTCCCCTTGGATGAGCAGGGACATCCTTAGCTTCTCCCATGGTGGCTTGGGGACCCCTGGGTGACCTGAGACGGCCCCAACTTCTCCCATGGTGGCTTGGGGACAGCCCGGGATGTCCCCCTGTCTCCCTTGGATGAGCAGGGACATCTTCAGCTTCTCCCATGGTGGCCTGGGGACAGCCCGGGATGTTCCTGTGTCCCCCTTGGATGAGCAGGGACATCCTCCGCTTCTCCCATGATGGCCTGGGGACAGCCCAGGATGTCCCCATGTCCCCCTTGGGTGACATGAGACGGCCCCAGCTTCTCCCATGGTGGCCTGGGGACAGCCTGGGATGTCCCCGTGTCCCCCTTGGGTGAGCAGGGACATCCTCAGCTTGTCCCATGATGGCTCAGGGACAGCCCGGGATGTCCCCGTGTCCCCCTTGGGTGACCTGAGACGGCCCCAGCTTCTCCCATGGTGGCTTGGGGACAGCCCGGGATGTCCCCATGTCCCCTTGCGACGTCCCAGCAGGCCCCCAGCTCCCCGCTCCGAGCGGTGGCTCGGGGACCATCCGTGATGCCCCACGTCCCCCATGTCCCAAAGGCGTCCCCAGAGGCCCCCTGGAGGTCACCTCCGGCGGCACGGCAGGCAGGGGGAGGTGACACCGCTGTCCCCGCACCTTGATGAAGGCGTAGCCGGCGCCGTTGTCCGTGATGGTGAGGCCCAGGGCCTCCTCGGACTTGAAGACCTCGACCTCCTTGCGCTGGCCCTTGGTGTGGGCGAAGATGAAGTCCTCGAGGCCGATCTGGCCGCCCAGAAGCTTCTCCATGTCCACCTTGTGCGTGTTGAGGGTGCAGAACATCACCTGCGAGGGGACACGGGGGACGTCGGCAGCGCAGGGGGACGCGCGGGACACCCAGGACGCGAGGGACCTCATGGGACATCGGGGAGGCACCCAGCACTGGGGACAAGCAGGAGCTGCGAGGACACGAGGGAGCTTCTCCGTGTGGATATGTGGGACCTTCTGCTTGGGGACACCCACTCTGGGGTCACAGGGGACCTCATGGGACACAGGGGACCTCACGGGACATTGAGGAGCCCCTTCAGGAGGACACCCAGCACTGGGGACAAATAGGAGCTCCAAGGACACATGTGACCGACCTCCTGCTTGGGGACACCCATGCTGGGGACACATGGGACCTACTGGGACATGAGGGACCTCTGTGTGGATAAGTGGGACGCCCTGCTTGGGAACACCCAACCTGGGGACATGAGGGACCTTGCGGGGACACTGAAGATCTCATGGAGACACTGGAGACCTCGTGGGACACAAGGGACCTCACGGGACATCGGGGAGGCCCTGCGGGAGGACACCCAGCACTGGGGACACATGGGACCTACTGGGACATGAGGGACCTCCATGTGGGTATGTGGGTCCTCCGGGACACCCACTCTGGGGACACAGGGGACCTCACGGGACACAGGGGACCTCACGGGACACGGGGGAGGCCCTTTGGGAGGACACCCAGCACTGGGGACATTTGAGACCCTGTTCCTGGGGACACCCACCCTGGGGACCCCTGGGACCCGTCTGCCCCCTTTAACCCTTCCAGCACCCATGGGTGCCCCATTCCCAGCTCTCCTGATCCCTTGCATCCCCCAGCACCCATGGGCACCCCTTTCCCACCTCTCATGGTCCCTTAAATGCCTCCCCACACCCATGGGTGTCCCATTCCCACCCCTCCTCATCCCTTACATCCCTCAGCACCCATGGGTGCCCGATGCTCACCCCTCCTGATCCCTCACACCCCCCCAGCACCCATGGGTGCCCGGTTCCCACCTCTCCCATCCCTTAAATCCCCCTCAGCACCCATGGGTGCCCCATTCCCACCCCTCCCCATCCCTTAAATCCCCCTCAGCACCCATGGGTGCCCCATTCCCCCTCTCCTGCTCCCTTAAATCCCCCCAGCACCCATGGGTGCCCCATTCCCACCCCTCCTCATCCCTTACATCCCTCAGCACCCATGGGTGCCTGATGCCCACCCCTTCTGATCCCTTACACCCTCCCAGCACCCATGGGTGCCCCATTCCCACCCCTCCCCACCCCTCACACCCCCCCAGCACCCATGGGTGCCCGGTGCCCACCTCGGCGGGGGCGATGCCGAAGGCCTCAGCGATCTTGCCGTAGAGCTGGCGCACGTTGGCGAAGCCCTCGACGCGGCCCGTGGCGCTGCCGTGCGCCAGCTGCGTCGTGGAACACGAGCCGGGGCCGCGCCACCGGCGCCACCGGGGCCACCGGGGCCACCACCGCGGCGCTGCCACCACCGGCCACCGCCGCCGCCGCCGCCTCCTCGTTCTCCACCAGCGGCGGCGGCTTCTTGCGGCGCCCCAGGCCCAGCGGCATCGGGACGGGGACGCGGGGGACAGCTGGCACCTGCGGGGGGGACGGTGGCACCTGGGGGGTGGCGCTGGGGATGGGGGGCACCGGGGGGGGCCCCGGGTCCCGGTTCCGGTGTCATCCCCTTGCCAAGCTCCCCCAGGTCCCGGTTCCAGTGGCTTCCCGCCAGTGTCACCCCCCCCCATCCTAGTCTTCCCCAGGCCCCGGTTCTGGTGTCACCCCCTTGTCCAAGTGTCCCCACGTCCCGGTTCTGGTGCCACCCCCTTGTCCAACCATCCCCAAGTGCCAGTTCTGATGTCACCCCCCATCCTAGTGTCCCCCAGGTCCCGGTTCTGGTGTCACCCCCTTGTCCAACTGTCCCCAAATCCCGGTTCTGGTGTCACCCCCCGTCCTAGTGTCCCCCAGGCTCCAGTTCTGGTGTCACCCCCCGTCCTAGTGTCTCCCAGGCCCCGGTTCTGGTGTCACCCCCTTGTCCAAGTGGCCCCAGGTCCCGGTTCTGGTATCACCCCCTTGTCCAAGTGTCCCCAAGTGCCGGTTCTGGTGTCACTCCCCATCCTAGTGTCCCCCAGGTACCGGTTCCAGTGTCACCCCCTTGTCCAAGTGTCCCCAACTGCCGGTTCTGGTGTCACCCCCCGTCCTAGTGTCCCCCAGGCTCCAGTTCTGGTGTCACCTCCTTGTCCAAGTGTCCCCACGTCCCGGTTCTGGTGTCACCCCCCGTCCTAGTGTCCCCCAGGCCTGGTTTCAATGTCACCCCCCTTGTCCAAGTGGCCCCAGGTCCCGGTTCTGGTGTCACCCCCGTCCTAGTGTCCCCCAGGCCCCGGTTCCGGTGTCACCCCCTTGTCCAAGTGTCCCCAAATCCAGTTCCGGTGTCACACCCCCATCCAGGTGCCCCCCTGTCCAAGTGTCCCCCGGTCCCAGTGTCACCCCACCCCATCCTGGTGTCCCCATGTCCCGGTTCTGGTGTCACCCCCCTGGTTCAGGTGTCGCCAACGTCTCGATCCCGGTGCCACCCCCTTGTCCCAGTGTCCCCCAGGTCCCGGTTCCGCCCTCCCCCCGGTCGCGGTTCCCCTCAGGCCCCAGTTCCGGTCCAACCCCTCCCCCGCTCCCGCTCCCGATTCCGGTCCCAGTTCGGTCCCCCTCCCCACCGGACTCCGGTTCCGGTGTCCCCCTCCCCCTTGTCCCGGGGCTTCCCGCTTCCCCCCGGCCCCGGTTCCGGTCTCCTCCCTCAGTCCCGGCCCCGCTTCCCGCCAGGGCCCGGACCCGGTTCCCTCCGTCCCGGCCTCCCCGTTCCCGGTGCCGGTTCCGGTTCCGGCCCCCTCACCCGGCTCCGGGCCGCTCCTTCCGCCAACTCGAGCGGGCGCCGCCGGGCCCCGGAGCCGCCGCCGACGGGGGCGGAGCCACGGCCGGGGCACCGGCCAATGAGCGCGCGGCGCCGCCGGCGGTTCCGCCAATGAGCGCGCGCGGCGTCGGGCGGCTCCCGGAAGCGGCGCCCCCGCCCAAGCCCGGCACGCGCCGGGGGGAAAGGGCGGGGGGGAGCGCGCCCAGCCAATCAGCGCCGCGGACTACGAGTCCCGGCGTCCCCCGCGGGCGCCGCGGGGGCTGCTGGGAGCTGTAGGCGGCGGCACGTGGAGCCCAAGGCCGCGGGGTGGGCGGGGAAGGCAGTAGATTTTGGGGCAAAAAAGCCCCAAACTGGTAAAATTCCAGAAGTGAGGGGGGGCATCTAGGTCAGGTTTATCCCCCCAAATCCCTAAATCCTATTCCCCCCCTCCCCCATGGCTTAATCCCCCCCATTAATCCCTCTAATACCCAGCCCGGATGATCCCCCCTCCCCCACAAACGAGGCCTGGCGCTTAATTAATTAATTGTTTTTTTATCTTCTTTTTTACTAATTACACGTGAATTTTACAGCAGTTTATACAAAAAAGAGAGAAAAATATTTATCTGTACACGGGTGCCGAGACCCCTCCCCCACCCCTCCCGCCCAGCACCAAAAAATGGGAAATTCTCCCCCAAAATTATCCCAATTTTTTGATCTGCCGGGTGGATAAAAAGCCGGAAATTTCCCTGATTTCTCCGGCAAAAAAAAAGAAAAAAATGATGGAGAAAGGGGGTAAAATGGGACAGCAGAAGGGAGCTGCGTTAAAGACCCCAAATCTGGGGGGTTTGGGCAATTTTGGGGAGGATGGGGCTGTTTGGGGACATTTTGGAGGTTTGGTGTCATTTGGGGGCCTCTTGAGGCCACTTTGGGGCATTGGGGGACAATTTTGGGGAGCTTGGGGGTCATTTTGGTCCATTTTGGGGAGTTTTGGGGTCATTTTGGTCCTTTCTGGGGAGGTTTAGGGGCATTTTGGGGCCATTCTGGGCAGGTTTGGGGGCATTTTGGTCCATTTTAGGAAGCTTTGGGGCAATTTTGAGGAGGTTTGACACCTTTGTGGGCAGCTAGGGGGTCATCTTTGGTCATTTTGGGGGCAATTTGGGGCCTTTTGGGCCATCTGGGCAGGAGTTGTGGCCATCTGGAGATTGTTTGGGGGAGGCTCGGGCTCATTTCAGAGGCCTATTTGGGCTACTTGGAGGTTTTTGAGCCATTTCTGCCATTTCGGGGCTGCCTAGAGCCAGTTAGAGCCATTTGGGGCCTTTTGAGGCAATTTGGAGAGATTTGGGACCGTTTGGGCAAGATTTGAGGCCATTTCAGGCAGTGTTGGGGCCATTTTGGGGACTTTTGGGAGAGTTGGGGCCATTTGAAGCATTTCAGGAGACCTGGGGCCATTTGGGGCAACTTAGGGCCATTTTGGTACCACTTTGGGAAGACCTGGGGCCCTTGGGGGCCACTTTGAGAAGACTGGGGCAACTTTGGGGAGAATTGGGGCCGTTTTGGGAAGACTTTGGGCTGTTTTTGTGCCACTTTGGGAGTCTTGGAGCCATTTTGAGAAGATTTGAGGCCATTTGAGACTTGAGGCCATTTTGGGAAGACTTGGGGGCATTGGGGGCCACTTTGGGAGCCTTGGTGCTATTTGGGACCTTTTGGGGGAGATTCAGGGCTATTTGGGACCATTTTGAGGATTGAGGAGCCTTGGGGCCATTTGGGGGAGACTTGAGGAGCCTTGGGGCCATTTGGGCCCTTTTGGGGAGATCTGGGGCCATCTCAAGGCATTTTGGGGCCATTTCGGTGCCACTTTGCGAGCCTTGGGGCCACTTTGGGGAGACTCGGGGCCATTTTGGTGTCATTTTGGGAAGACCTGGGGCCATTTTGGGGAGACTTGGGGCCCTTCGAGCAGCCCCGGGGCCATCTCAAGGCATTTTGGGGCCATTTCGGTGCCACTTTGGGAGCCTTGGGGCCACTTTGGGGAGACTCGGGGCCATTTTGGTGTCATTTTGGGAAGACTTGGGGCCATTTTGGTGTCATTTTGGGAAGACCTGGGGCCATTTTGGGGAGACTTGGGGGCCCTTTTGGGGCCATTTGAGCAGCCTTGGGGCCATCTCAAGGCATTTTGGGCCCATTTCGGTGCCACTTTGGAAGCCTTGGGGCCACTTGGGGAGACTCAGGGTCATTTTGGGCCCTTTTGGGGAGACTTGGGGCCATTTTGGGAAGACCTGGGGCCATTTAGAGGAGCCCTGGGGCCCCTCCGAGGCCGCTTTGGGCCGTCGCGTTCCCAGCGCTCCCTAGGCCGGCAGGATCTGCTGGAGCAGCGGGCGGGCGGCGGGCGGGATGCGCTCCGGGAAGCGCACGCTGAACTCGATGACGAGGTCGCCGCGGCGCTCGGGGCTGCGCGGCAGCGGCAGCCCCTCGCCGGCCACGCGCCGCTTCACGCCGGGCCGCAGCACGTCCTGGAACTCCAGCGCGATGGTGCGGCCGTCCAGCGTGGGCGCGTGCACCGTGCAGCCGCACAGCGCCTGCGGGCACCGGGGCGCCCGTGGGTGCCGGCCCCCGGCTCCCCTGGGCCCCCCGCCCCCGCCCGCAACCTCCGGGGGCTCCTCGGGAACCCCCAGATGTTCCCCAAGAACCTCCCGAGGCTCCTCAGGAACCCCCAGATGTTCCCCAAGATCCTCCCAAGGCTCCTCAAGAACCCCCAGATGTTCCCCAAGAACCTCCCAAGCCTCCTCACCCCCACCCAGAACCTCCCGAGGCTCCTCAGGAACCTCCAGATGTTTCCCAAGAACCTCCCAAGGCTCCTCAGGAATCCCCAGATGTTCCCCAAGAACCTCCCAAGGCTCCTCAAGAGGCCCCAGATGTTCCCCAAGAACCTCCCGAGGCTCCTTGCCCTCACGCAGGACCTCCCAATGTTCCCCGAGAACCTCCCAAGGCTCCTCAGGAACCTCCAGATGTTCCTCACCCACCTCACCCAGAATCTCCAGACATTCAAGAACCTTCAGCTATTCCTCAGGAATCTCCAGCTGTTCCTCACCCAACCACCAGCTGTCTCAAGAACCTCCAGCTGTACCTCACCTCCCACCTAGAACCTCCAGGTGTTCCCAAACCCCTGGATGTTCCTCAAGGAGCTCCAGGTGCTCCTCACCCCCAGCCAGAACCATTCCAGAGCCTCCAGACGTTCCCCAAGAACCTCTGGAGGCTCCTCACTCCCATGCACCTTTCTGGGCACCTCTGCATGTTCCTCACCCACCTCAAGGTGCTTCCCAAGCATCTCAAGATGCCCAACCTCCCCCAGATATTTTCCAGGTCTCTCCAGGTGCTCCTCACCTAACTAGGACCTTGCCAAGCATCTCTGGGTGCTCCTCATCCACCTCCAGATGTTCCCCACCCTCTCCAGATGTTCCTCACCCACCTCTGGCTTTCCAAGCATCTCTAGATGTTCCCCATCCACCTCCAGAACCTTCTGGAGCACATCCAGATGTTCCCCCCACCTCCAGCTTTTCAAGCTTTTCCAGATGCTCAACTACTTCCAAAACCTTTCCTGGCATCTCCAAATGTTCCCCATCCACCTCCAGCTTCCCAAGCATCTCCAGATATTCCTTATCCATCTCCAGAATGTTTCCAAGCATCTCCAGATGCCCTTCACCCACCCCAAAACCCTTCCTGGCACCTCCAGACGTTCCCCATCCACCTCCAAAACCCTTCCTGGCACCTCCAGACGTTCCCCATCCACCTCCAGAACCCTTCCTGGCACCTCCAGACGTTCCCCATTTACCTCAAACCTTTCCTGGCACCTCCAGATGTTCCCCATCCACCTCCAAAACCTTTCCGAGCACCTCCAGATGTTCCCCATCCACCTCCAAAACCCTTCCTGGCACCTCCAGATGTTTCCCCCACCTCCAAAACCTCTCCAAGCCTCTCCCAATGTTCCCATCTCCCTCCAGACCCCGTCCTGGCGCTCAGCACCCACCTCCCGCAGGCTGATCTGCGCCGGGTAGATGACATCGGAGCCCTCGCGGCGGAACACGTCGTGGGGCTTGTCCTTGAGCACGAAGACCACGTCGGCCGGGATGTTGTGGGGCGTCTGGTCGCCCTCCTTGGGGAAGGTGATTTTGGTGCCCTCCTTCCAGCCGCGCTTCACCTCGATCGTGAGGATCTTGTCCTCGTTCCGCACCGTCTTGCCGTCAGGGTTGAGGCGCTTGTGGGAGATCTTCATCTTCTTGGTGCAGCCCGTGTAGATCTCCTCCAAGGAGACCTTGAGGTCGTAGAGCACCGGTGGGTCCTGGCGGCGGCCGGTGGCGTCGCGGGGGCCGCGGGCGAAGCGGAAGGCGCCGAAGGCGCCGTCGTCATCGTCGGCGTCGTCGCCGTTGCGCTGGGCGAAGAAGGTGTCGAAGGGGTTGCGGCCGTCGAAGAACTCGGCGAACATGGCGTGGGGGTCGCCCCGGAACGTGTAGCTGAAGCAGGGGCCGTTGGGCGCCGCGCCGGGGCCGCCCGCGCCGCACGGGCCGCCCGCGCCGCCCTTGAGACCTGCGGGGACAGAGCGGGCGTGAGGGGCCGATAAGGGACAACTCGGGGACCGTTCGGGGACATTCGGGGTGATGAGGAGGGGGCAAAAACCTGGAGAAGATCAGGGCAAAATTTGACTGGCAAAGAGCAAAGTTCAACTAGGACTGAACTGCCAAGACACAAAATCAGGAGCGATGAAGAGGGAGCAAAAAAATCTGACCCAAATTTAACCAAAATTCTACTGGGAATGGGAAGAGGAAGAAGCTCAACTCAGACTCAACGGACAAGGCAATAAAATGGGGCAATTTAGGGGCAATAAAGAAAGGGTAAAAGAATCTGACCCAAATTTGATGAAAATTCGACTGGCAAAGGAAAGAGCAAGGAAGTTTGACTCAGAGGGGGCAAAACATGGGCAAAATTTAACTGACAAAGGGAAGAGTAAAGACGTTTGACTCAGACTCAACTGATAATGCTCAAAGTCAGGGCAATTTGGGGCGATGGAGAGGGAGCAAAAGAATCTGACCCAAATTTGACCAAAATTCAATTGGCAAAGGAAAGAGCAAAGATGTTTGATTCAAACTCAATGGGGCAAAATCGTTCAGTTCAGACCCAACGGATTAGGCAGCAATTCTGAGTGAGCAAAAAAAAAAAATCTGGATAAAATTTGACCAAAATTCAACTGGCAAAAGGAAGAGTAAAAGAAGGTCAACTCACACTCAACTGACAAAGCACAAAACCAAAATTCACGACTGAAATTCGCGACTGAAAGGAAGGGAGCCCCAAATCCAGCAGCAGGGAGGAAAGGGGCCAAAATCAACAGAAATGGGGTGACAGACAAGAAAAGGGGAAAAAACTCTCAAACTGGAGCCACTGCAGGGGGACCAACAAAACAAAACGGAGCAAAATCTGCCCTGGTTCTGCGGCCCCAAAATAAAAATAAAAATAAAACCAGGCCGGGTCCCTCACATCAAAATAAAAGCGGATTTAAACCCCTGGAGTGCAAACAAAAACCCCAATAAATGGAGGGCGGCTCTGTCCTGGGAATCGTGAGGGATTCGGGGGGATCCGGGCACGCGCAGGGTGCCCGGCCGCGTCGGAGCCGCCGCGCCCGGAGCGCCCGGCCCTGCCCGGAACAGGTCGGGCCTGTTGGCCCGGACCCCCCCCACCCCGGGCGCACCCAAGGGCGGCCCCTGCTCCCCCCCCCCCCCGCCACGGCCGCGTGGCCGGATGGGTGCGGCGGGGCCGGCACCCCGGGGTGCCCCCAATTCCTGCCGGGATCCCCCCAGCACCCATGGGGTGCCCCCAACTCCCACCCAGATGCCCCAGCACCCAGGGGCGCCCATAGCGCTCACAGACATTCCCGACTCCTGTCCGGATCCCCCAGCACCCACAGGTGCCCCCAGCACCCACAGACATTCCCAATTCCTGCCTGGATCCCCCCAGCACCCACAGACATTCCCAATTCCTGCCTAGATCCCCCAGCACCCACAGACATTCCCAATTCCTGTCCGGATCCCCCAGCACCCACAGACATTCCCAATTCCTGCCTGAATCCCCCCAGCACCCATGGGTGCCCCCAGTTCCTGCCCAGATGCACCCACGGGTGCCCCCCATGGTCTGATTTTGTCCACGAGCCCCCCCATGCAGGTGCCCTAAAAGCTAAGGCCTCTCCAAGCACCTCCCACAACCCCCAGCACCCCAAAGCCACCCTGTCCCCCCTGCCTTCACCCATGGCACCCTCCTGCCCCCAAGACTCCCCCAATTCCCCAGCTCCCCCCACCAAGGCAGGGCCCTGGGGCCAGTGTCCCCCTCCCCCAGCCTCTGGGACAGGGATTGGGACCCCCCTGGGTCCAGGTGTCCCCCCCAGTGTCCCCTTGACATCCCCTCCCCCATACAGGTGCCCCCCAGCTCCCCCTCTCGGTGTCCCCTGCTGTCCCCCCCCATTCCACACGCCCCCACCAGGGTCCCCTTCAGCCCAAATGTGTCCCCGGGTGTCCCCTATCTATCCCTTCCGTGTCCCCCACTATTCCACATCCCCATCCCGGGACATCCCCCAGGCCCGGGGCATCCCCCGGACCCCCCGGTCCAGGTGCATCCCTCGATGTCCCCCCCCGGTCCAGGTGCCTTCCCCGATGTCCCCACTCGGTCCAGGTGCGTCCCCCGGTGCCCCCCTCCCCGCAGCTCACCCTCCTCGCCGTACTTGTCGAAGATCTCGCGCTTCTTGGGGTCGCTGAGCACGTCGTAGGCCTCGGCCACCTCCTTGAAGCGCTCCTCGGCGCCCGCCTCCTTGTTCTTGTCCGGGTGGTAGCGCAGCGCCTGGCGCCGGTACGCGCGCTTGATGTCCTCGTCCGAGGCGCCGCGGGCCAGGCCCAGCGTGCGGTAATAGTCCTTGCCCATGGCCTGGGGAAAAGGGGGGATAAAGGGGAGGGGGAAAAGGGGGAAAGGGAAAAACGGCACCGGGAGACACGGCCCGAAGCGGGCGCCGCCGCCGACGACGACGCTTAAATGAGGCGGCGCCGGAAGCCGCCTCAGCGGCGCGGCGGGGCGCGCACCGCCCGCTTCCGCCGGCGCGCGCGGCCAATGGGGAGGCGCTACGTCAGCGATGGGCGGGATGGAGGAGGGAGGTGGAGGGGCGGGGCGGGGGTTTGCGATGGACACGCCCGTGTTGGGGTCACGTGACGCCGCGGGGCGGTTGCCGCGGTGATGAGGCGCGGGGGGCGGGGCGGCGGTGACGTCAGGGTGTCGTCATCGGCGTCGGCCCGGCGTGGCGGCGCGGGGAGTCCCGAGTGTCCCTGTCACCCCGGGCGGGGACATGGGGACATGGGGACACCCCCCCCGGGACGTGGGGACACGGGGGATGCCAGGACATGAGGACACGGGGACATGGGGGTGCAGGAACACGGGGGACACCTAGACATGGGGACATGGGGGTCACCTGGCCATGGGGACACAGGGGACACCTGGCCATGGGGACACAGGGACATAGAGATGCAGGGACATGGGGGACACCTGGCCATAGGGATGTGGGGACAGCTGGACATGGGGACATGGGCACATGGAGGTAGAGGGACCTGGGGGACATGGGGACACGGGATAGGCAGGTGCAGGGACATGGGGGACACCTAGACATGGGAACATCTGGTCATCAGGACACGGGGACATGGGGGACACCTGGACACAGGAATACAGGGGATACCCAGATATAGGGACACGGGGACGCAGAGATGCAGGGACATGAGGGACATCTGGCCATGCGGACACAGGGACAGAGAGATGTGGGGACACAAAGACATGGGGGACACCCAAAAATAGGGACATGGGAACATGGAGGTGAAGGGACACGGGGACACAAGGACTGGGGGGACACCTGGCCACGGGGACACGGAAATGCAGGGACATGGGGACACAGGAGACACTTGGCCATGGGGACAGCTGGACTTTCGGGGGCCCCAAAATGTCCCCTTGTGCCCCGTGTTCCCCCAGGTCCCCCCAGCTTGTGCTGCCATCCACGTGCCACCCCTCTGTCCCCCCCGTGCCCCGTGTCCCCACGTGCCTGGAGCCAAGTCCGTGTCCCCAGTCATGTCCCCATGCCCCGTATGTCACCCCCATGTCCCCATGCCACCCCGTGCCCCATTTGTCCCCTCATACCCTGATGTCCTCTCATGCTCCACATGCCCCATGTCCCCATGTCACACGTGTCCCCGGTGTCCCCCAACACCCTGATGCCCCCTCATGTCCAACATGTCACCTAGGTGTCCCCCTGTGTCCCCCCATACCTGGATGTCCTCTCATGCCCCAAGTGTCCCCATGTCCCAAGTGTCCCCAATTTCCAAGACATACCCATGCCCCAGATGGGGCATATCCCCCTCACCCCGTGTCCCCCTCACCCTGACATCCTGTCATGCCCCATGTGTCCCCTTGTCCCATGTGTCCCCCTATACCCTGATGTGTCCCCATGCCCCATGTGTCCCCAGGTCCCAGGTGTCCCTGTGTCCCCTGTGTCTCCATGTCCCAAGTGTCCCCCCATACCCTGATGTGTCCCCATGCCCCATGTGTCCCCATGTCCCAGATGTCCCCGTGTCCCCATGTTCCACGTGTCCCCCATACCCTGATGTGTCCCCATGTCCCTCGTGTCCCCACATCCCACCTGTCCCCGTGTCCCAGATGTCCCCGTGTCCCCCATGTCCTCATGTCCCAGGTGTCCCCCCCCAATGTCCTCAGAGCCACTAGTGGGATCCCCCGGGGGGGGGAACCCCCGGGGTGACGTCACGAGCCCCCCCCCAGGCACCTATGGGCACCGCCCCCTCAGGCCCCGCCCCCAGGACGCGGAGGGTCCCTGTCAGTAGCGCCCGCCCCCCGCTGCACGCGACCCGCGCCCATTGGCTTGCGCCGCCGCCGCTCCAATCCCCCGCTCGCCTTCCTATTGGCCCCCGCGTTGTCACGCGTTCCCGTTGCCCCGGAGACACGGGAGGCGGGCCAAAACAGGGGGCGCCGTTGCCACGTGCCCCCTCCCCTCGTCTCCTCATTGGCCGGCGGCGGCGCCCTGCGCGGCGCTGATTGGCCGAGGCGCCCGCGGGGCGGGGCCCCTCCCGGCAGGTGCGGGGGCCGGTCACGTGGCGCGCGGCGGCGGCGGCGGCGGCGGCGGCGCGGGCGGCCATGAAGCACTACGAGGTGAGGCGGCGCCGGGCCCCGCGCCCCCTCCGCCGCCCCCGGGGTCCCCTGGGGGGCTCGGCCCGCCCCGGCCCGGACCGCCGGCACGGCCAAGCAGGCCTAGGTCGCGGGACGTCGCGCTGCGCATGCGCCCCGGCCGTCCCACGCCTGCGCGGCCCTCCTCGCGCTGCGCATGCGCGCGGCTGGGGGGGGGGGGTAATGGTGGCGCATGCGCCATGAGTTTGCAGCGGGTGGGGGAAGCGCGCATGCGCAGTCCCGGGGTGGAGGGTGAAGCCGCGGCGCCGCCATCCCGGTGCTACCGGATTCGGCCCGGTCTTGTCCGCCCCCCCCCCCCCCCGCCCTCCCCCCGTGTCATAACGGGCCGCCCGGAGCCGCCGCGGCGGCGCAACCGGCGGAGCGGAGTCCGCGGCCTCGGGGCGCCGGCCGCCATTTTGGGGGAGCCGCCGCCATTTCGGGGCGCCCCGGCCTCGTCCGGCTGGCGGGCGCCTCCTTGAGGGGACCGGCCCGCAGCTGGGGGAGCCGCTGCCGTTTCGGGGCTTCCCCGACCTCGTTTTACTCGTTGTCGGTTCCCTGAAGTGACCGGATCCCATTTCGGGGCTCCCCTGGCCCCCAAATCATCCCGGCTCTTGGCTTCCTGAGGGAACCAACAAACATTTTGGGGGGCCACTTTCATTTTGGGGCTCCTGCCCCCATTTGGGGACTCCGCTGGTGTCACGTTCCCCACCGCTGCCCTCCCAGGGTGCCCCCTGTGACCATTTTGGGGCCCCATTGCTATTTCGGGGCTCCCTTGGCCTCATCTCTCTGTTGCCTCCCTGGGGTGACCAGACACCATTTTGGGGTCCCTGATGCTGTTTTGGGGCTTCCCTGCCTCCTTGTCCCTGCTTTTGTCTCCCTGAGATGACCGACTGCCAAATTGGGGTCCCCAACACCATTTTGGGGCTCCAATGGCCCTGTCTCCCCCGTCCGCTTCTTGAGGTGACCGTCCCCCATTTTGGGGTCCCCTGCCTCCTTGTCCCCACTGTCACATTCCTGAGGTGACCAGCCACTGTTTTGGGGTGCTGGGTGCCATTTCAGGTCTCCCCCAGCCGCGTCTCTCTGACCGTCGCCTCCCTGAGGTGACCAGCCCCCATTTTGGGGGTCCTGCAACCCATTTTGGGGCTCCAACAGCCCCATCTCCCGCACTGCCAGCTCCCTGAGGTGACCGGCCACCAATTTGGGGTCCCCAACACCATTTTGGGGCTCCGACAGCCCCATCTTCCCCCGTCCACTTCTTGAGGTGACCGGCTCCCATTTTGGGATCCCTGCCCCCGTTTTGGGTTTCCTCCATCTCCTTGTCCTCACTGCTGTCTTCCTGAGCTGACCGGTCCCATTTTGGGGTCCCCAACACCATTTTGGGGCTCCCCTGCCTCCTTGTCCCCGCTGTCACCTACCCGAAGGGACCAGCCCCCATTTTGGGGTCCATGCCACCGTTTTGGGGCTCCCCAGGTGGCTCTTCACCACCACAGCCCTCCCAGGACGCCTCCAGCGGCCGTTTTTGGGGCCCCGACACCATTTTGGGGCTTCCGTGGCCTCGTGTCCCCCCATGCTGGCTCCCCGAGGTGACCGGCCGCCATTTCGGGGTCCCTGACGCCATTTTGGGGCTCTCCTTGGCCATCAGCTCCCTGAGGTGACTGACCGCCATTTCGGGGTCCCTGATGCCATTTTGGGGCTCCCCTGACTCCCTGTCCCCGCTGTTGGTTCCCAAGGTGACCGGCCCTCAATCTGGGGGCCCCAATGCCATTTTGGGGTTCCCCTGGCCTCATTTCTCTGTCTTTCGGCTCCCTGAAGGAACTGGCCACCATTTCGGGGCTCCCCCGGCTCCTTGTCCCCGCTGTTCTCTCCTTGAGGGGATTTACCGCCATTTTGGGGTCCCTGCCACCATTTTGGGGCTCCCCCGGCCTCGTCTCTCTGGCCGTCGGCTCCCTGAGGTGACCGGCCCCCATTTTGGGGTCCCTGCCACCATTTCGGGGTACCGCGCTCCTTGTCCTCACTGTTGCTTCCCTGAGGTGACCGGCCCCCATTTCTGGGACCCCGATGCCATTTAGGGGCTCTGACAGCCCCGACTCCCCCTGGTCCGCTTCCTGAGGTGATTTACCGCCATTTTGGGGTCCCTGCCACCATTTCGGGGCTCCCCCAGCTCCTTGTCCCCACTGTCACCTCCCTGAGGTGACATTTTGTGGCCCCGGTGCCATTTTGGGGTCCCGCTGCCATTCCCGGGTCCCCCCCGGCATCTTCGCCGCCCCCCGGACGCTCCCAGATGCCATTTTGAGGGCCCTGCTGCCATTTTGGGGCCACTTTGGTGCCATCACAGCCATGTTGCCCCCCCACAGGGCGACTGGCCACCATTTTGGGGGGACCCGGTGGCCATTTCGGGGTTCCATCGCCGCCGCCTCCTCCACCGCCGCTCCCGGATGCCATTTCAGGGCCCTGTTGGCCTCATTCCCACCCCCGGGGCTCCTGGCCACTATTTTTGGGCTCCTGGCCACTATTTTTGGGCTCCCGGCCACCATTTTGGGGATTCTGGCCACTATTTTGGGGCTCCCGGCCACCATTTCGGGACTCCCGGCCGCTGTTTCGGGGCCCTGCCCTCCCCAGCACGACAGGGCCCACGTCCCGATGTCCCCTCCCCCCGGGGGCACCCAAAGGTGCGGGGCCACCCCCGGGCGCCTATTTTTAGGGTGCAAAGCCGCCTTAATCCCGGCGCCTTCGCAAGGGGCTGCCCCGGATTTGCACCGGATCCGCGCGCGCCCGTCCCCCGCCGCCCGCGGTGGCCACCGAGGGGCTTGGGACAGGGCGGGGGGAAGGACCCAGCGTGTCCCCAGCGTCACCGCGAGGGGGGCAGGAGGCCACGACGGGGCTGGGAGGCCCGGCCTTACCTGGGGGGGAGGCTCCTCTCGTCCCCTCGTCCCCAGGAGTGACAACGGTGGCCAGAATGAGCCCAAGTGGCCCCGCACGGAGCTGCCCCCCCCTCCTCGGGTTTCCCCCGGCGCCGTTATATTTAGCTGGGCCTTGGGCCACCGCCGGGCGATCGGGTTTCCCCCGGCGCCGGTGACATGGAGGCCAGCGCGGTGGCCGGCGTGCAGCCCGGCGCGCTCTTCGGGGCCGGGCCGCCGGCGCGGCGGCCGCGCAAGGCCAAGAAGGCCAAAAAGGCCGTGCTCTTCTTCGAGGTGGAGATCCTGGACGCCAAGACGCGCGAGAAGCTCTGCTTCCTGGACAAGGTGACGCCGGGCTCGGGGACGCGCGCGCAGGGGACGCGGCGGTGGCCCCGCTGACGCCCCTCTCGCGCCGCAGGTGGAGCCCAACGCCACCGTCGCCGAGATCAAGGCGCTCTTCACCAAGACGCGTACGTACCGGGGTGGCCCCGGTGCCGGGGACCTGCCGGAGGGGACCCCGGTGGCCCCTGGGGACCTGCTGGAGGGAGTGGGGGTCCCTGTCGTGGCCCTGGGGTCTCCGTGAGCCCGATCCGTGGATCCATCTGCCGTGGGGTCGGGGTGATCCATGTGCCTGGGGGGGCTCCTGTGGTGGCCATGGACCCTCCATGGGGTCACAGGGATCCGTGTGGTGGCCGTGGACTCCCCATGGGGTCACAGGGATCCATGTGGTGGCCACGGACCCTTCATGGGGTCACAGGGATCCATGTGGTGGCCGTGGACCCTCCATGGGGTCACAGGGATCCATGTGGTGGCCAC
This sequence comes from Tinamus guttatus, assembly GCF_059628265.1. Lineage (NCBI taxonomy): Eukaryota > Metazoa > Chordata > Aves > Tinamiformes > Tinamidae > Tinamus > Tinamus guttatus. The sequence continues at coordinate 101,540 of NW_028289149.1, read as the reverse complement.
GGACCCTTCATGGGGTCACAGGGATCCATGTGGTGGCCGTGGACTCCCCATGGGGTCACAGGGCCCCACGTGGTGGCCACGGACCCTTCATGGGGTCACAGGGATCCATGTGGTGGCCGTGGATTCCACATGGGGTCACAGGGATTCATGTGGTGGCCACAGACCCTCCATGGAGTCACAGGAGTCCATATGGTGAAGATCCATAGGGTCACAGGCATCCATGTGGTGGCCTTGTACCTCCCATGGGCTCGTAGGGACTCCTTTAGTGGCCATGGACCCTCCATGGGGTCACAGGGATCCATGTAGTGGCCATAGACTCTCCATGGGGTCATGGGGACCCCATCATGGCCATGGGCCTTCCGTGGTGTCCTGGGGATCCCCGTCATGGCCATGGGCACGTCCTGGTGACATGTCCTGGTGGCACCGTCACCGCCCCTCCGCTCTCTCCACAGACCCGCAGTGGTACCCGGCCCGCCAGTCGCTGCGCCTGGACCCCAGTGAGTGTCACCCGCGGGGGGACACGGGGCTGCGTCCCCGGCGGGGGGACCCCGCGGTGCCACCTCGTGTCCCTGCGCAGAGGGGAAGTCGCTCAAGGACGAGGATGTGCTGCAGAACCTGCCCGTGGGCACCACGGCCACCTTCTACTTCCGGGACCTGGGGGCGCAGATCAGCTGGGTGACGGTGAGCGCTGTCCCCGGCCGTCCCCTCGGCCCGTCGTCTGCCCTGTCCATATGTCCCTCCATCCCTCCTTTATCCAGATCCATCCCTTCATCTGCCTGTCTCCATCTTCCTGTCTCCCCAGTCCTCCATCCATCCTTCCTCGCGTCTGTTCTTCTGCTTGTCCATCTGTCCCATCGCTCATCCCAACGCCCATCCCACCATCCCTCCCACCACCCATCCCAACACCCATCCCAACGCCCATCCAACCACCCATCCCACCACCCATCCCACCCATCCCACCATCCATGTGTTCCCCTGTCCATCGGTCCTTCTGTCCATCCATTCCTCCTCCAGCTCTTCTGTCTGTCCTTCCTCTTCGCCTCCGGCCTTCCAGCCACCATCCCTCCCTTGATTCCTCCATCCATCCTTCCATCCATGCATCCATCCATCCATCCCTCTGGTGCCTCCAATCCACCATCTCCTCATCCCTCCATCCATATCTTCGTCCATCTGTCCATTCCTCTTGAATATCCAACCTTCCATCTCTTCATCGCTCCATCTCTCCGGTGCCTCCAGCTTTCCATCCCTCCAGCCTTCCATCCATTTCTTCATGCCTCCAACCTTGATCTCTTCATTCGTCCATACAGTCTTCCCTCTTGAATCTCTACCCTTCCATCTCCTCATCCATCCTCCTTCCATCTCCTCATCCATCCTCCAACCATTCCTCCATCCATCTCTCCATTTTTCCATCCATTTCTCTATCTTTCCATTCATCTGCTCATGTCTCCAACCATCTCTTCATTCTTCCATCCATCCCTTGAAGCCTCCAACCTCCATTTCTTCCTTCATCCATCTTTTCCTCCCTCTAACCATTCCTTCATCCATCCATCCTTCCATCCATCTCCTCCAGCTTCCCACCTTCCATCCCTCCATCCTTCCATCCATCTCTTCATGTTTCCAACCTTCATTTCTCCATCTCTCCATCCATTGCTCCCTCTTGAACCTCCACTCTTCCATCTCTTCATCCGTCCTCCAAGCATCCCTTCATCCATCTCTCCTTCCATCCATCCACCCATCCATCTCCTCATCCCTCCAACCATCTCTTCATCCTTCCGTCCATCTCTTGAAGCCTCCAACCCCCATCTCTTCATCCCCCATCCGTGTCTTCCTCCCTCCGCCCCTCCCTCTGGTCCTTCCATCTCTTCCTCCCTCCAACCACCATTTCATCCATGCCTCCATCCTTCCATCAATCTCTTCATCCCTCCAACCATCCCCTCATCCTTCTGTCCATCCTTCCATCCATCTCTCCCTCCTTCCATCCATCTCCTCATCTCTCCAACCATCTCCTCATCCACTATCCATCCATCTTCTCATCCCTCCAACCATCTCTTCATCCTTCCATCCATCTCTTGAAGCCTCCAACCTCCATCTCTCCATCTCCCATCCATCTTCTCATCCCTACAACCATCTCATCATCCATCTCTCCATCCATTCCTCCATCCTTCCATCCATCCCTCAATCCTTCCATCCATCCCTCCATCCTTCCGTCCATCCCTCCATCCCTCTGTCCATCTCTTCATCCCTCCAACCATCCCTTCATCCTTCTCTCCATCCTTCTCCCATCCATCTCCTCATCCCTTCATCCATCCCTCCATCCATCCATCTCTCCCTCCTTCCGTCCATCTCCTCACCCCTCCCTCCCTCCATCCCACCCGCTGCCCTTCCTCCCGCCCAGGTCTTCCTCACCGAGTACGCAGGGCCCCTCGTCATCTACCTGCTCTTCTACTTCCGCGTGCCCTTCATCTATGGCCCTCGCTACGACTTCACCTCCAGCAAGCACTGGGTCGTGCAGTGAGTGCCACCACCGGGGGACCACAGCGTCCCCGGGGCCGCGGGGACATCGGGAGGGCCTGGGGGCTCTGGGGACCTGCTGCGTGGGAGGGCCCGGGGGACAGGGACCTGGGATTGGAGGGTTCCTGGAGGTGGGGACGTCGTTTTGGAGGGTTCCTGGAGGTGGGGACCTGGGTTTGGAGGTTCCTGGAGGTGGGGACATCGTTTTGGAGGGTTCCTTGGGGTGGAGACATCATTTTGGAGGGTTCCTGGAGGTAGGGACCTGGGTTTGAAGGTCACTGGAGTTGAGGACCTGGTTGGAGGTTCCTCAAGATGAGGACCTGGTTTTGGGGGTCCCCAGAGTTGGGGACTTGGTTTTGGAGGTCCCTGGATTTGGGCACATCATTTTGGAGGGTTCCTTGGGTGGCCTCCTGTTTTTGGCGGTCCCTGCCATCGAGGACCTGTTTCTGGAGGTCCCCAACTTTGGGGACCTGGATTTGGGGGTTCCTCGGGCTGGGGACCTGGTTTTGGGGATCCATGGAATTGGAGACATAATTCTGGAGGGTCCCTGGAGTTGGGGACGTCATTTTGGAGGGTTCCTCGAGGTGAGGACGTCATTTTGGTGGGTCCCTGGAGTTGGGGACGTCATTTTGGAGGGTTCCTCGGGGTGGGGATGTCATTTTGGAGGTCCCTGGAGTTGAGGAGCTGCTTTTGGGGGGTTCCTGCCCCCCCAGGAACAATCCAGGGGGGGTCCCAGGCCCCTGGGGACGCTTTGGGGATGGTCCCCCAGCCTTGGGGACATTCTGGGGCTGTCTGTGACCCCGGGCCACAGCAGAGCGCCCAGGACCCCCCGGGCCGCAGCGGGGACATCCCAAGGGGGAGGGGACTGCGGCGGGGACATGTCCCCCCCGCCATGGGGACGTGTCCCCACGTGTCCCCGCCGTGCCAGCCTGGCCTGCGTGTGCCACTCGTTCCACTACGTGAAGCGGCTGCTGGAGACGCTCTTCGTGCACCGCTTCTCGCACGGCACCATGCCGCTGCGCAACATCTTCAAGGTGGCCCCTGTCCCCACGTCCCCCTGTCCCCACGTCCCCCTGTCCCTTCCCTGGGCCAGGCGTCCCCCTCCCCTGTCCCCCCATGGGCTCCCTGGGGCTCCTGCAGCGTCACCCTGTCCCCAGCGACGCCTGTCCCCTCCCAAGGGGTGTCCCTGTCCCCATGTCCCCTGTCTCCTGTCCCTTCCCCATGTCCCCACGACCCATGTCGCCGTGTCCCCATGTCCCCTGTCCCCCCATGGGCTCCCTGGGGCTCCTGCAGCGTCACCCTGTCCCCAGCAACGCCTGTCCCCTCCCGAGGGGTGTCCCCAACCCATGTCCCCATGTCACTTGTCCCCTCCCCATGTCCCCACGACCCCGTCCCAGTGTCCCCATGTCCCCTGTCCCCCCATGGGCTCCCTGGGGCTCCTGCAGCGTCACCCTGTCCCCAGCGACGCCTGTCCCCTCCCAAGGGGTGTCCCTGTCCCCATGTCCCCTGTCCCCTCCGCATGTCCCCACGACCCCTGTCCCCGTGTCCCCATGTCCCCTGTCCCCCATGGGCTCCCTGGGGCTCCTGCAGCGTCACCCTGTCCCCAGCGACGCCTGTCCCCTCCCGAGGGGTGTCCCCAACCCATGTCCCCTGTCCCCTCCGCATGTCCCCACGACCCCTGTCCCTGTGTCCCCATGTCCCCTGTCCCCCCATGGGCTCCCTGGGACTCCTGCAGCCTTGTCCCCAGCGGCACCTGTCCCCTCCCAAGGGGTGTCCCTGTCCCCATGTCCCCTGTCTCCTGTCCCTTCCCCATGTCCCCACGACCCATGTCCCCATGTCCCCTGTCCCCCGTGGGCTCCCTGGGGCTCCTGCAGCGTCACCCTGTCCCCAGCGGCGCCTGTCCGCTCCCGAGGGGTGTCCCCAACCCATGTCCCCATGTCCCCTGTCCCCTCCCCATGTCCCCACGACCCCTGTCCCCGTGTCCCCATGTCCCCTGTCCCCACACGGGCTCCCTGGGGCTCCTGCAGTGTTGTCCCCAGCGGCACCTGTCCCCGCCCAAGGGGTGTCCCTGTCCCCATGTCCCCACGACCCATGTCCCATGTCCCCATGTCCCCTGTCCCCTCCCCATGTCCCCACGACCCCGTCCCAGTGTCCCCATGTCCCCTGTCCCCCATGGGCTCCCTGGGGCTCCTGCAGCATCACCCTGTCCCCAGCGACGCCTGTCCCCTCCCGAGGGGTGTCCCCAACCCATGTCCCCTGTCCCCTTCCGCATGTCCCCACGACCCCTGTCCCTGTGTCCCTATGTCCCCTGTCCCCCCATGGGCTCCCTGGGACTCCTGCAGTGTCACCCTGTCCCCAGCAACGCCTGTCCCCTCCCGAGGGGTGTCCCCAACCCATGCCCCATGTCCCCTGTCCCCTCCGCATGTCCCCACGACCCCTGTCCCTGTGTCCCTATGTCCCCTGTCCCCCCATGGGCTCCCTGGGACTCCTGCAGCCTTGTCCCCAGCGGCACCTGTCCCCTCCCAAGGGGTGTCCCTGTCCCCATGTCCCCTGTCTCCTGTCCCTTCTCCATGTCCCCACGACCCATGTCCCCATGTCCCCTGTCCCCCGTGGGCTCCCTGGGGCTCCTGCAGCGTCACCCTGTCCCCAGCAACGCCTGTCCCCTCCCGAGGGGTGTCCCCAACCCATGTCCCCATGCCCCATGTCCCATGTCCCCTGTCCCTTCCCCATGTCCCCATGACCCATGTCGCCGTGTCCCCATGTCCCCTGTCCCCACACGGGCTCCCTGGGGCTCCTGCAGTGTTGTCCCCAGCGGCACCTGTCCTCGCCCAAGGGGTGTCCCTGTCCCCATGTCCCCACGACCCATGTCCCATGTCCCCATGTCCCCTGTCCCCTCCCTATGTCCCCACGACCCCTATCCCCGTGTCCCCATGTCCCCTGTCCCCCCGTGGACTCCCTGGGGCTCCTGCAGCATCACCTTGTCCCCAGCGGCGGCCTGTCCCCTCCCGAGGGGGTGGCCCCCATGCCCTGTCCCCATGTCCCTACCTTCCCTGTCCCCCCATGGACTCCCCAGGGCTTCTGTGGTGTCATCTTGTCCCCAGCAGCGCCTGTCCCCTCCCGAGGGGTGTCACCATCCCCATGTCCCCTGTCCCAGTGTCCCCATGTCCCCACATCCCCTGTCCCTGTCCCCCCACCCCCGTGGGCTCCCTGGGGCTCCTGCAGTGTCCCCTTGTCCCCAGCAGCGCCTGTCCCCATCCTGTCACCTGCCTGTGGGCTCTGTCCCCCTGCTGCCACCACCTGCTGGGGTCACTCTGTGTCCCCAACCCGCGCTGCCCCGCCGGTGTCCCCATGTGTCCCCAAGCCCCCCATGTCCCCAACACCCCCCCAGCATCCTGCCCCCCACCCTGTCCCCAAACCTCTGTGTCCCCAAACTGCCACATCCCCAGGTGCCACCCATGTCCCCAAGTGCCACCCGCGTCCCCAAGGGCCACCCTGACCGCCACCTTTGTGTCCCCAGAACTGCACCTACTACTGGGGCTTCGCCGCCTGGATGGCCTATTACATCAACCACCCCCTGTACACGCCCCCCAGTAAGTGTCCCCATGTCCCCAACGATGTCCCCAACGTCCCCACGGCCCCTATTACATCAACCACCCCCTGTACACTCCCCCTGGTGAGTGTCCCCATGTCCCCAATGATGTCCCCGATGTCCCCACGGCCCCTATTACATCAACCACCCCCTGTACACGGCCCCTGGTGAGTGTCCCTGTGTCCCCCCTGTGTCCCCCAGTGTCCCCTGCTGTCCTCTGTCCCCATCACCCTTTGCTGCCCCCGATGAGTGTACCTGTGTCCCCCTATGTCCCCGCTGTCCCTGGTGAGTGTCTCGGTGTCCCCTCCATGTCCCTGTGTCCTTGCTGTCCCCTGTCCCCAGTGAGTGTCCTGGTCCCCCCATGTCCCTGTGTCCCCACTGTCTCCTGTCCCCGGTGAGTGTCCTGGTGTCCCCCCGTGTCCCTGCTGTCCCCTGTCCCCAGTGAGTGTCCCGGTCCCCCCGTGCCCCGCTGTGTCCCCGCTGTCCCCCAGTGAGTGTCCAGGTGTCCCCCCGTGTCCCCCCGTGTCCCTGCTGTCCCCTGTCCCAGTGGGTGTCCCCGCTGACCCGTCCCCCCCCCCGCAGCGTACGGCGAGGAGCAGGTCAAGGTGGCCCTCGCCGTGTTCCTGGTGGGTGACACGGGGACACGGGGACACGGGGGCGGGGAGGGGGCTCTGGGGGGGGTCAGGAGGGGATGGGGAGGTTGGGGGGGTCTGGGGATACGGGGGGGGGGGGTGGGGGGGCCAGGGGGGGGTCTGGGGGTGCTGGGGGGTGTCTGGGGGGGCACAGGGGGTTTGGGGGGTCGGGGGGTCCCGGGTGCTGCGGGGGGAGTCGGGGGGCCCAGGTGGGTGAGGGGGGATTGGGGGGGGCACAGGGGAGGTGGGGGGACACAGGGAGGGTCCGGGGGGGGCCGGGTGCTGCGGGGGGGGGGTCCGTGGGTGCTGCAGGGGGGGGATTGGGGGTGCTGGGGGGTTTGGGGGGTACCGGGTGCTGTGGGGGGAGTTTGGGGGTGCCGGGTGCTGCGGGGGGGGGTTTGGGGGTGCTGGGGGGTTTGGGGGTGCCGGGTGCTGTGGGGGGGGGTCCCGTGGGTGCCGGCCCCCCCGGCCCTGCCGACCCCCCCCCGCAGTTCTGCCAGCTGGGGAACTTCTCCATCCACGTGGCCCTGCGGAACCTGCGCCCGGCCGGTGAGCGCGGGGGGACGGGGACACTGGGGACACCGCGGGGACACTGCCGGGACACTGTGGGGACACCGTGGGGGCGCTGCAGGGACACCATGGGGACACACGGAAACACTGTGGAGACACCCCGGGGACACCATGCGGACACCCAGGGACACCCTGGGGATGCCCAGGGATGCCCAGGGACACCATGGGGACACCATGGGGACACCCAGGAACACCGTGGAGACACCAGGGGACACTATGGGGCACCCAAGGGACACCACGGGGACACCCAGGAATGCCGTGGGGACACCAGGGGACACCCTAGGGACACCCAGGGACACTGCAGGGACACTGGGGCCACCAGGGGACACGGCCGGGCACTGGAGCCACCTGGGAGGGAAGGGGGGACATGGAGGGACACCCTGGGGCGGGGGGGGTCAACAGGGGGCACCCATGGGACACCTGGGGGGGGAGGAGCACCCAAGGGACACCCCACAGGGGGAAGGGGGGACATTGAGGGACACCCCAGCGCGGGGGGCACCCATGGGTGGGGGGGGCGCACACGTGTGCGGGTGCTGCTCTTGCCGGGGGGTGTGGGGGGGGGCAGCACCCATGGGTGCCCCCGCAGGCTCCAAGACCCGCAAGATCCCGTACCCGACCCGGAACCCCTTCACGTGGCTGTTCCTGCTCGTGTCCTGCCCCAACTACACGTACGAGGTGAGCGGGGCCCCCGCCCGCGGGGGCTGCCACCCCCGTGCGCACCCATGGGTGCTGCCCCCCCATCCCCCCCACCCGCGGGGGCTGCCACCCCTGCGCGCACCCATGGGTGCTGCCACCCACACACACCCGCGGGTGCTGCTCCTCCATCCCCCCCACCCATGGGTGCTGCCCCCTCCACACCTGTGGGTGCTGCCCCCCCATCCCCCTCACCCGCGGGTGCTGCTCCTCCATCCCCCCCACCCATGGGTGCTGCCCCCTGCACCCACCCATGGGTGCTACCCCCCCTCCACACCCACCCATGGGTGCTGCCCCCCCCACGCCCACCCCCACACCCACCCGTGGGTGCTGCCCCCACTGCACCCACCTCCACCCATGGGTGCTGCCACCCCCACACACACCTGTGGGTGCTGCCCACCCTGCACCCACCCACAGGTGCTGCCCCCCGCACCCACCACCACCCATGGGTGCTGCCCCACTGCAGCCATCCCCACCCATGGGTGCTGCCCCCCCCGTTCTCCTCACCCGCGGGTGCTGCCCCCCCCCAATCCCCCTCACCCATGGGTGCTGCCCCCCCCATCCCCCTCACCTGTGGGTGCTGTCCCCTGCCCCCACCCATGGGTGCCACCCCCCCCCCCGCGCCCACCCATGGGTGCTGCCCCCTCCGCACCCACCTCCACCCCCACCCATGGGTGCTACCCGCCCCTGCACCCACCCCCACACCCACCTATGGGTGCTGCCAGCCCCACCCCCCACCCGTGGGTGCTGCCCCCCCCATCCCCCTCACCCATGGGTGCTGCCCCCTCCACACCCGCGGGTGCTGCCCCCCCATCCCCCTCACCCGTGGGTGCTGCCCCCCCATCCCTGTCACCCATGGGTGCTGCCCCCTGCATCCACCCATGGGTGCTGCCCCCCACCCACGGGTGCTGACGGGCACCGCGTGTCCCCCCCCCCCCACATCCAGGTGGGCTCCTGGATCGGCTTCACCATCATGACCCAGTGTCTGCCTGGTGAGTGAGGAGGCAGCACCCGTGGGTGGGGGGCACCCAAGGGTGGGGGGGTGTCTTTGGAGGTGGGGGGGGCAGCACCCAAGGGTGGGGGGGCACCGAAAGCTGGGGGGGCACCCATGGGTGGGGGGTCTTGGGGGTGGGGGGTGCACCTGCAGGTGGGGGGGGTCATGGGAAGGGGGGGTACCCAAAGGTGCCCCCCACCCAAGGGTGCTGCTGGCGGGGGGGGGGGTCAGTCCCGCTCTGGGGTGTCCCGCTGCCACCCTGGGGGTCTCCCCGATGTCCCACCCCCAGGGTTGTCCCTCGTCCCAGTCCCCACCTCGGGGGCCACCCCATGGCCCGGGCCACCCTGGGGCACCCATGTCCCACCCCAGGGTGTCCCTGTCCCACCCGGGGGCACCCCTGTGTCCCCTGGGGGTGGCCCTGTCCCACCCAGCCTCGTCCCCCCCCACATCCTCCCTTGGCAGTGGCTCCTTGTCCCCATCCCCAAGTGCCACCCCAGGGCGCTGTCCCCATGGCCTGGGCCACCCCAGGGTGTCCCTGTCCCGCCTGGCCTTGTCCCTCCCTGTGTCCCACCCCAAGGGTCTCCCCCTCCTGGTCCCTGTCCCCATCCCAAATGCCCGAGTGCCACCCCAGGGTGCTGTCCCCATGGCCTGGGCCACCCCAGGGTGTCCCTGTCGCACCCAGCGCCACCCCTGTGTCCCCTGGGGGTGGCCCTGTCCCACCTGTGGGTGCCCCTCTCCCACGCACCCTCATCCCTCCCCACATCCCATCCCACCTGCTGCTCCTTGTCCCTGTCCCCAAGTGCCACCCCAGGGCGCCGTCCCCAGGGTCAGGGCCAGCTCAGGAGGCGTGTCCTGCTGTGTCCTGACGTGTCCCCTTGCTGTCCCCACGCTGTCCCCGCGCAGTGGCCCTCTTCTCGCTCGTGGGCTTCGTGCAGATGAGCATCTGGGCGCAGGGCAAACACCGCAGCTACCGGCGCGACTTCCGCGACTACCCGCCGCTGCGCTCGCCCATCGTCCCCTTCCTGCTGTGACACCGCGGGGACACCGCGGGGACACGGGGGACACCGGGGACACGGGGACACCGCGGGGACACGGGGGACATGGGGACACCACGGGGACACGGGGGACACCGCAGCTACCGGCGCGACTTCCGCGACTACCCGCCGCTGCGCTCGCCCATCGTCCCCTTCCTGCTGTGACACCGCGGGGACACCGCGGGGACACGGGGGACACCGGGGACACGGGGACACCGCGGGGACACGGGGGACACCGCAGCTACCGGCGCGACTTCCGCGACTACCCGCCGCTGCGCTCGCCCATCGTCCCCTTCCTGCTGTGACACCGCGGGGACACGGGGGACACCGGGGACACGGGGACACTGCGGGGACACGGGGACACGGGGGACACCGCAGCTACCGGCCCGACTTCCGCGACTACCCGCCGCTGCGCTCGCCCATCGTCCCCTTCCTGCTGTGACACCGCGGGGACACGGGGGACACCAGGGACACGGGGACAGCGTGGGGACGCAGGGGACAGCGCGGAGACACCATGGGGACCAGGTCTCCATCACAGTGCGCACCCAGTGTCCCCGTGCTCCTGGGTGGCTTGGGGACACCGTGGGGACATCGTGGGGACACCGCAGGGACCTTGTGTCTGTCACAGTGTGCACCCGGTGTCCCCGTGCTCCTGGGTGGCCACAGGGACACTGTGGGGACCTGGCGCTGTCCATTGTCCCCTTCGTGCTCTGAGCCATGGGGACCCCATGGGGACACTCGGGGGACACAGGGACCCATCTTCCCATCCTGTCCCCCTGTCCCCATCCTGCTCGGAGCCCTGGGGACACTATGGGGACAAGGGGACACTGTGGGGACCCAGCACTGCAGACCCGTCATCCCCTGGGGACAAGGGACATGTCCAGGCCCTGCTGTCCCCTGCCACCTGGAGCCGCAGGGACACTGTCACCCCGTGTCACATGGGACCCGGTGCCGGTGTCACCTGCGTGTCTGTCACCGCGCGGGGCTTGTCACCGTCCTCGAGAATGAACCGTGGTGGGGTCTTGTCACCAAGAATAAACCATGTCACCCGTGCGTGGCCTGTCACTGTCCCCATGGTCCCCAAGTGGGGATGGGGTGGGTGGGGGGGTCACAGCCACCCCGGGAGGGGACAAGTCCCCAGTGTCCCCAAGCAGGGACAGGGGGGGTGTCACAATCACTTTGGGAGGGAACAGGCCCCTGTCCCCATTGTCCCCAAGTGGGAATCGGGGGTGTCACAGCCACCCCAGGAGGGGACAGGCCCCTAATGTCCCCAGGAAAGGACAGGGGAGGTGTCACAGCCACCCCAGGAGGGGACAAGTCCCCATCCCATGTCCCCAAGGCCAGGCAGTGACACGGGGACACGCTGGCAAGTCTCAAGGTTTATTGGCGCCACAGCCGTGTCGCTGTTGCCACCAGGCGTCCCCGTTGCCACCGGACATCCCTGTTGTCACCGGGTGCCACTTGTTGCGTTGTTACCGGGCGTCACTCATTGTCACCGGGCGTCACTCGGCGGCCGCCTGTCGCTCCCGGAGCCGCTGGCGCCGCCGCAGCAGCCGCCGCTCCCGCTCGAACTCCTTCATGCGCATCACGTAGCTGGGGACACGCGGCCCCGGTCACCTCCGGGTCACCTCCCTGGCACCCGTGTCACCACCGTGTCACCTTGTGTCACTGCAGTGTCACCTCTACGTCAGCTCTGTATCACTCATGTCACCTCCAGGTCACTCCATGTCACCCTGTGTCACCACGGTGTCACCTCCATGGCACCCCCATGTCACCTCTGTGTCACCTCCATGTCACTCCATGTCACCCCGTGTCACCCTGTGTCACCGCGGTGTCACCTCTGCGTCACTCCCGTGTCACCCTGTGTCGCCACCATGTCACCCTGTGTCACCACAGTGTCATCTCCGTGTCACCCCATGTCAGCCTGTGTCACCTCTGCATCACCCATGTCATCTTGTGTCACCTCGTCACCCCCATGTTAGCTCTGTGTCACCCTGTGTCACCTCCGTGTCACGCCCGTGTCACCCATCACCCTGCTCCATGTCACCTGTCACCCCATGTCACCTGTCACCCCTATGTCACCTCCATGTCACCCATGTCATCCTGTGTCACCTTGTCACCTCCATGTTAGCTCTGTGTCACCCTGTGTCACCTATCACCCTGTCACCTCCATGTCACCTCTGTGTCACCTCCGTGTCACCCCCGTTAACCTGTGTCACCATGTTGGCTCCCCATCACTGCCGTGTCACCCCTGCGTCATCACCGTGTCACCTCCATGTCACCCCATGTCACCTGTGTCATCCTGTGTCACCTCCGCATCACCCTCCTGTCACCTGTCACCTCTCTGTCACCCTCCATGACCCCTGTGTCACCTCCTGTCACCGTGGCCCACCCAGCCCCCAGACACCGCGCAGTGACGTCCCCAGAGTCCCCAGGTTGGGGTTGGGGGGACACCGTGGGGACGGGGCCACCACAGGGATGGGGACACCCAGGGACACACTGGGACAGGGACATCATAGGGACAGGGACATCATGGGGACAAGGACACCATGGGACACCATGGGGACGGGGTCACTGGGGGGCTGGGGACACTACAGGGCCCGCCCTCCTCCCCCCCTTCAGGGCCACCACGGGGACAGGGCCACCCAGGGTCAATGTGACATCCCTGTCCCCAAACCCAGCGTCCCCACCCCTGTCCCCAGCCCGTGTCCTTGTCCCCACATCCCCTGGTCCCTCCATGTCCCCCCACTTGTGCTCACGGCCATGACTGTGTCCTTGTCCCCGTCCTAGTGCCACTGCCCCATCCCAGTGCCTACGTCCGCATGGCAGCGTCCCCATGTCCCCATCCCAGTGCCCGTGTCCCTGTCCCCAAGCCAGCGCCCAGGTCACTGTGCCCATGTCCTTGTGCCCGTGTCCCTGTCCCTGTGTCCCCGCAGTGTCCCCTTGTCCCCATGTTCCTGCAGTGTCCCAGTGTCCCCACAGTGTCCCTGCAATGTCCCCGTGTCCCTGCAGTGTCCCCATGTCCCCGCAGTGTCCCCGCGGTGTCCCCATGTCCCCGCGGTGTCCCCGTGTCCCTACTCGTGGTGCTGGCACAGGTCCCACGCGTGGCGCTCGCGCTGGCACCGCGGCGTGGCCGGGAACGCGTCGCGCTGGCCCTGTCCCCATGGTGTCCCCGTGTCCCCGCAGTGTCCCCGCAGTGTCCCCGTGTCCCCGCGGTGTCCCCGTGTCCCTACTCGTGGTGCTCGCACAGGTCCCACGCGTGGCGCTCGCGCTGGCACCGCGGCGTGGCCGGGAACGCGTCGCGCTGGCCCTGTCCCCACGGTGTCCCCATGGTGTCCCCGCAGTGTCCCTGTAGTGTCCCCGCAGTGTCCCCATGTCCCCGCGGTGTCCCCGTGTCCCTACTCGTGGTGCTCGCACAGGTCCCACGCGTGGCGCTCGAGCTGGCACCGCGGCGTGGCCGGGAACGCGTCGCGCTGGCCCTGTCCCCACGGTGTCCCCATGGTGTCCCCGCAGTGTCCCCATGTCCCCGCAGTGTCCCCCTGTCCCCGCGGTGTCCCTGTGTCCCTACTCGTGGTGCTCGCACAGGTCCCACGCGTGGCGCTCGCGCTGGCACCGCGGCGTGGCCGGGAACGCGTCGCGCTGGCACCGCATCAGCAGCAGCAGCCGGTGGGCGCAGAAGTCCCTCTGCTCCAGGGGCACCTGCGCGGCCGCCAGCTGCTCCGCCGAGGCCACCATCACTGCGGGGACACAAGGGGACACGAGGGGACATGAGGGGACACATTGGGACACGTTAGGGACACATTGGGACATGTTAGGGACACGTTAGGGACACATTGGGGACACATTGGGACATGTTAGGGACACATTGGGGACACACATTGCAGACGGGGTATGGCCACCATGGCTGCGGGGACACCAGCGGACACATTGGGACACGTTAGAGACACATTGGGGACACATTGGGACATGTTAGGGACACATTGGGGACACACATTGGGCAGGGTATGGCCACCATGACTGCAGGGACAGCAGGGGACATGTTGGGACACATTGGGACATGTTAGGGACACGTTAGGGACATGTTAGGGACACATTGGGGACACATTGGGACATGTTAGGGACACATTGGGGACACACATTGGGCAGGGTATGGCCACCATGGCTGCGGGGACACCAGGGGACACGTTGGGACACGAGGGGACACATTGGGACACGTTAGGGACATGTTAGGGACACATTGGGGACACATTGGGACATGTTAGGGACACATTGGGGACACACATTGGGCAGGGTATGGCCACCATGGCTGCGGGGACACCAGGGGACACGTTGGGACACGAGGGGACACATTGGGACACGTTAGGGACATGTTAGGGACACATTGGGGACACATGGGACACACTGGGATGTTAGGGCAATGGCGGGGGCTATGGCCACCATGACTGCGGGGACACAAGGGGACACATTAGGGACACATTGGGGACACACTGGGACACATTAGGGACACATTGGGGACACACATTGCAGGGGGGGTATGGCCACCATGACTGCGGGGACACAAGGGGACACGTTGGGGCACGAGGGGACACCATGGGGACACGTTGGGACATATTAGGGACACATTGGGGACACACATTGGGGGGGTTATGGCCACCATGGCTGCAGGGACACATTGGGAACACGCTGGGGACACAAGGGGACACATTGGGACAATTTAGGGACATATTGGTTACACGCAATGGGGGGGGGGTATGGCCACCATGACTGCAGGGACAGCAGGGGACACGTAGGGGACACCATGGGGACTCATTGGGGACACATTGGGACATGTTTGGGACACATTGGGGACACGATGGGGACACGTTGGGGATGGGCACTGGGGGAGGTATGGCCACCATGGCTGCGGGGACAGCAGGGGACACATTGGGACATGTTAGGGACACATTGGGACACGCTGGGGACACATTGGGACATGCTAGGGACACGTTAGGGACACACTGGGGACACACATTGGGGGGGGCATGGCCACCATGGCTGAGGGGACACACTGGGGACACATTAGGGACACTGTGGGGATGGGCATTGGGGGGGGGGTATGGCCACCATGGCTGCAGGGACAGCAGGGGACACGTTGGGGACATGTTTGGGACATGCTGGGGACATGTCCCATGGGTGGGGGACCCCAAGGGGACGCGTTGGGGACATCACGAAGGACGGCCCAGGGGACAAGGAGGGGGCAGGGCAAGGTCACATCCAGGACAGGGACACGGCGGGGGGGACGCGTTGGGGACACGATGGGGACACCCCCGGGGACAGGGGACAAGGACACGCCAAGGTCACGCCAAGGACGGGGACACATTGGGGTGGGCACATTGGGGACACGATGGGGACATGTCGGGGACATGGGGGGGACACTTTGGGGACACCCCCGGGGACAGGGCACAAGGTCACATCAAGGACAGGGACACGCGGGGGACAAGGGGGGGGCTGGGGATGTCACCCACCCCCCGGGGGACCTGGCCCGGAGCCACCTCAAGGTCATCCAGAGGTCACCCCAAGCCCCGCCCCCGGGCTCACACGAAGCCCCGCCCCCGGAGGAGGCCCCGCCCCCGGCTCCGACGAGACCCCGCCCCGCCCCCGCGAGCCCCCGACCCAAGCCCCGCCCCCGACACCCGCGAAGCCCCGCCCCTCGGCTCCCCACGAGGCCCCGCCCACCCGCCGGGCCCCGCCGCTGCCCGTGGCCCCGCCCCCCTCCCGAGGCCCCGCCCCTCACTGACCGCGCGGGCGCCGCCCGGGCAGCCCCGTGTCCGGCGGGAAGCTGGGCATGCGCAGAGGGTCGGGCTCCACCTCCTCCCCCCCCGCGTAGCGCCGCGCCAGGTGCGCGCCCATGGCGGCGCCCGCACCGGGACCGGCACCGGGACCGAGAGCGGGATCACCGGGACGACCGGGGCGACCGGAACCGCCGGGCCCTGCACCGGAACCGCCGCCGCGCAGCGAGTCCCGCGCCCAGAGCGCCGCTTCCGCCCCGCCCCCCCGCGCGGGCGCCGCCCTCGGCGGGGAGGGGGACTGCGGGGGGAGGGGCCACGCGGGGCCACGTGACCGCCCGGGCGCCCCCGTGGTCCTCGGAGCGGCCCCGAGTGGTCCCGAATGGTCCCGAATGGTCCCGAGCGGCCACCGAGTGGCCCCGAGCGGTCCCGAGCGGTCCCGAGTGGTCCCGAATGGTCCGGAATGGTCCCGAGCGGTCCCGAGTGGTTCCGAGTGGTCCCGAGTGGTTCCGAGTGGTCCCGAGCGGTCCCGAATGGTCCCGAGCGGCCCCGAGTGGTTCCGAGTGGTCCCGAACGGCCCCGAGTGACCCCCTGATGTCCCCACTTTCCCCCCGTGTCACCCTCGAGTGTCCCCCAGTGTCCCCTGGTGTCACCGCAAATCCCCATGTCCCCTCCTGCCATGTCCCTGCTGTCCCCCCGTGTCTCCACCGTGTCACTCCGTGTCCCCTTGATGTCCCCAGTGTCCCCCCGTGTGGCCCCCGAGTGTCCTCTGGTGTCACCGCAAGTCCCCGTGTCCCCCCCATGTCCCCTCCTGCCATGTCCCCCGTGTCCCCGTTGTCCCCCTCGTGTGCCCCAGTGTCCCCACAAGTCCCTCGTATCCCCTTCATGTCCCCCGTGTCCCCACGTACTCCCATATGTCCCCGTGTCCCCAGTGTCCCCCCCGTCCCCCAGTGACACCACAAGTCCCTCGTATCCCCTTCATGTCCCCTGTGTCCCACGTGCCCCTATGTGTCCCTGTGTCCCCCAGTGTCACCCCATGTTCCCCATGTCCCTCCCCTCATGTCCCACAGTGTCCCCCCTTGTCCCCTGGTGTCACCCCAAGTCCCCATGTCCCCCTGTATCCCCACTGTCCCGCGTGTCCCCCAGTGTTCCCACAAGCAGCCCCATGTCCCCCTGATGTCCCCCGTGTCCCCAGTGTCCCCTGGTGTCACCACAAGTTCCCTGTGTCTCCCCCATGTCCCCCCCCATGCCCCCTCCATGTCCCTTCAGCCCCCAGGGCCAAAGTGTCCCCTGATGTCCCCACATGTCCCCTCCATGTCCCCACATACCCCACCCCAACACCCCCCATCTCCCCGTGTCACCCCGATGTCCCTCCATGTCCCCCAATGTCCCCCGTGTCCCCTGTGTCCCCACGTGTCCCCCTTTACCCCCCCCCCGATGTCCCCCCTCGTCCCATGTCCCACGTGTCCCCCCCCCCGCCCCGCACGTGGCCTCCTTCCCCTTTCACTTCCCCCTCCCGGACGCCGGGGCCCCTCCCGGGGGCACCCATGGCGGGGGAGGGGGACCTGGGGACACGTGACCCCCCCCCCCAGGGTGGTGGCACTGGTGGCATCCACAGCCATGGGGCCCGAGGCAGCAGGTAGACGTGTCCCCGTGTCCCCCCATGTCCCCCCTGTGTCCCCGTGTCCCCTCTGTGTCCCCCTATGTCCCTCCATGTCTCCCGTGTCCCCGCATGTCACCCATGTCCCTCTATGTCCCCCGTGTCCCCCCATGTCCCCCCAGGTCCCTCCCTGTCCCCCATGTCCCTTCATATCCCTCTATGTCCCCTCATGTCCCTCCCTGTTGCCCTATGTCCCCTCCCGTCCCCCCATGTCCCCCCTGCCCCCCATGTCCCTCCCTGTCCCCACCATGTCCCCCCATGTCCCCTAATGTCCCTCCACATCCCCCCTCCATGTCCCTCCCTGTCCCCTGTGTCCCCTCATGTCCCCCCATGTCCCCCCTGCCCCCCGTGTCCCTCCCTGTCCCCCTGTCCCCCCACATGTCCCCACATGTCCCTCCCTGTCCCCCCTGCCCCCCTCATGTCTCTCCACACCCCCCCTCATGTCCCTGTGTCCCGTCCACATCCCCCCACGTCCCCCCTGTCCCCATGTCCCCAGGGTGGCTGCGCTGTCCCCGCGCTGTCCCCTCGTCGGTGACGCTCCCGGCGCTGCTCGCGGTGGCCCTGGTGGCCTGGGGGGTCCTGCTGGGGCTGCTGCTGCCCCGCTGTGAGTGTCACTGGGACAGGGACACGGGGGGACGGGGACAAGGGGACGGGGGACAGGGATGGGGACAAGGGGACCGGGATGGGGACGGGGAGACAGGGATGGGGTCAGGGATGGAGATGGGGACAGGGATGGGGACAGGGATAGGGACGAGGAGACAGGGATGGGGACAAGGACAGGGATGGGGATGAGGAGACAGGGAGGGGGATGGGGACAAGGGGACAGGGATAGGGACGAAGGAACAGGGATGGGGACGATGGGACAGGGATGGGGACAGGGATGGGGACGGGGAGACAGGGACAGGGATGGGGACAGGGACACGGGGACGGAGACAGAGATGGGGACAAGGGGACAGGGATAGGGACGAAGGGGCAGGGATGGGGACAGGAATGGGGACGATGGGACAGGGATGGGGACAGGGATGGGGACGAGGGGAGAGGGATGGGGACAAGGGGACAGGGGAAGGGACCTGAGTGGGGACAGGGGAGGTGGGACAAGGACATGGGACACAGGAGCAGGACAAGGGCCACCAGCACGAGCAAGGGACAGGGGACCCGGGACATGGGGCAGGGGACCCCAACACGGGCATAAGAGCAGGGACATCAGCATGGGGGGGCAGAGGGGACACGGGGGGGGGCACGGGGGGACATGGGGACACGTGGGGACCCGGCCAGTGACGCTGTCCCCGCCACAGATGCTGCCCTGAGCCGGGAGGTCCAGGAGATGCGGGAGGAGCAGGAGCGGCTGGAGAGCAACGGTGACACCTTGGGGACACGGGGGACACTGGGGACGGGGGGGATGTAGGGACACGGGGGGACATGGGAGGACATGGGGATGGGGGACGGGGGGACATGGAAACAGGGGGGACATGGGGACACGGGGGACATGGGACATGGGGGACAGAGGACATGGAGGATAGGGGACATGGGGACACGAGGACATGGGGACACCGCGATACAGGGACATGGGGGGACATGGGGTTATGGAGGAGCATGGGGACACTTGGGGACACTTGGGGACACGCGGTGACGTTGGTGGCTGCAGTTTCGGAGCTGGCCCTGGAGCTGGCGACGCTGGAGAGGAACCAGAGCCTCCTGCAGCGGCGCAGTGCGTCCCCAATGTCCCCAATGTCCTCAAGTGTCCCCAATGTGTCCCCAATGCATCCCCAATGCGTCCCCAAGTGTCCCCAATGTATCCCTTGGGCGTCCCCGAGTCACTGTCCCTCACATCCCCCATGTCCCCATGTCTCTGGTGTCACCTGCAGCCCCGTGTCAGTGTCACCTCCATCATCCCCTCCCACCATGTCCCCGTGTCCCCCATGTCCCCATATCCCTTGTCCCCATGTCCCCAATGACCCCATCCCCGTGTCCTCCATGTCCCTATTGTCTCCATGTCCCCATGTCCCTGTGTCCCCCATCCCCACATCCCCCTTGTCCCCATGTCCCCAATCTCCCCCATGTCCCCGTTGTCTCCATGTCCCCATGTCCCCCATGTCCCCATGTCCCTATTGTTTCTGTGTCCCCATGTCCCCGTGTCCCCACTGTCCCCTGTCCCCAGACGCGGAGGCGGCCGCTCTCCTGGAGACGCTGGTCACCAACCAGAGCAAGACCCGCACGGAAGGTGACACACGGGGACACGGGGGACATCGTGGACACGGGGGGACGTTGGGGACATGGGGGGACCTTGGGGACATGGGGAGGGGGGACATCGAGGACATGGCGGGGGGAAAAGCGGGGACATGGGGTGCCCATGGAGGGTGTTGGGGTGCGAATGGGTGCCCCATGGGGGATGTGGGTGCCCCATGGGTGCCCCATGGGTGCTGGGATGTCCCATGGGTGCCCATGGGTGTTGGGGTGCCCATAGGTGTCCATGGGTGCAGGGTCCTCCCATAGGTGCCAAGATAATGTCCCATGGGTGCCCCATGGGTGTCTGGGTGTCCCATGGGTGCTGTGGTTGCTCCATGGGTGTCCGTGGGTGCCCCATGGGTGCTGGGGTGTGCATAGATGCCCATGGATGCCCCTGGGTGCCAAGGTGTCCCATGGGTGCAGGGTCCCCCCATGGGTGCCAGGATATGTCCCATGGGTGTCCACATGTGTCCATGGGTGCCCATGGGTGTTGGGGTGCCCCATGGGTGCCCCGTGGGTGCCATGGGTTCCCTATGGGGCTGTGGGTGCCCCGTGGGTCCCCACGGGCTCTGGGGCATCCATGGGTGCTGTGGGCGCCCCGTGGGTCCCTACGGGCTCTGTGGCACCCCTGGGTGCTGTGGGCGCCCCATGGGTCCCCGCGGGCTCTGGGACACCCATGGGCGCTCCGTGGGTCCTGTGGCATCCATGGATGCTGTGGGCACGCCGAGGGTCCCCATGGGCTCTGGGGCACCCATGGGCACCTCGTGGGTCCTGCGGGTCCCCATGGGCTCTGTGGCACCCCTGAGTCCCTGGGTGCTATGGGCGCCCTGTGGGTCCCCATGGGCTCTGGGGCACCCATGGGCACCTCGTGGGTCCTGCGGGTCCCCATGGGCTCTGTGGCACCCCTGAGTCCCTGGGTGCTATGGGCGCCCTGTGGGTCCCCATGGGCTCTGTGGCACCCCTGGGTGCTATGGGCACCCCATGGGTCCCCATGGGCTCTGTGGCACCCATAGGTGCTGTGGGCACCCCATGGGTCCCCACGGGTTCTGGGACACCCATGGGCACCCTGTGGGTCCCCATGGGCTCTGGGGCACCCATGGGTGCTATGGGCACCCCAAGGGTCCCCGCGGGCTCTGAGGCACCCCTGGGTGCTATGGGCGCCCCATGGGCCCCCACGGGCTCTGGGGCACCCATGGGCACCCCGTGGGTCCTGTGGGCCCCCATGGGCTCTGTGGCACCCATGGGTGCTGTGGGCACCCCGAGGGTCCCCGCGGGCTCTGGGGCACCCATGGGCGCCCCCGGGTCCCCGCGCAGTGTCGGCGGCGCTGGTGGCCGCGTGGCAGGAGCGGGAGCGCAGCCGGGACCAGCTGCACCGGCTGCTCCAGGCGCTCTGGGAGGCGCAGGGTGAGCCCGGACGCCGGGGCCCTTCCCCGGGCCCCGCGCGGTGTCCCCAACCCCCCGTGTCCCTCAGTGGGTCCCCATGTCCCCCCCGGACGCCTGGGCCCCTGGGTGGGTCCCCATGTCCCTGTGTCCCTCGGTCCAGCTCCTCCCATGTCCCTGATTGGGTCCCCGTGTCCCAATGTCCCCCCAGACGCCTGGGCCCCTGGGTGGGTCCCTGTGTCCCTCCCATGTCCCTGGGTAGGTCCCTATGTCCCCATGTCCCTTGTTGGGTCCCCATGTCCCCTCCGGATACCTGGGCCCCTCATTGTGTCCCCAAGCCCCCATGTCCCTGGGTGGGTTCCCAGCCCCACCGTGTTCCTGGTTGGGTCCCCATGTCCCTGTGTCCCCCCCGGACGCCTGGGTCCCCGTGTCCCCCCATGTTCCCGTGTCCCCCCGAGGTCCCCACTGTGTCCCTGTGTCCCTGGGTGGGTCCCCGTGTCCCTGGGCAGGTCCCCATGTCCTCCCCACGTCCCGCCGTGTCCCGCTGAGGTCCCCGCTGTGTCCCCGTGTCCCTGTGTCCCCCCATGTCCCTGTGTCCCCCCTGTGTCCCCAGGTGGGTCCCCAGGTGGGTCCCTGTGTCCCATTGCGGTCCGCGCTGTGTCCCCGTGTCCCCCCATGTCCCTGTGTCCCTGGGTGGGTCCCTGTGTCCCACTGCAGTCCATGCTGTGTCCCCGTGTCCCTGTGTGTTCCCGTGTGTCCCTGTGTGTCCCCGTGTGCCCATGTCTTCCCATGTCCCCACTGTGTCCCCGGGTGGATCCCCGTGTCCCTCTGAGGTCTCTGCTGTGTCCTCGTGTCCCCCTGTGTCCCCATGTCCCCCCGTGTCCCTATGTCCCCGTGTCCCAATGTCCCCCCCGTGTCCCCATTTCCCGCCCTGTGTCCCCATGTGTCCCCATATGCCCATGTCCCCCCATGGCCCGTGTCCCCCTGTGTCCCCATGTCCCCCTGTGTCCCCCTGTGTCCCCATGTCCCCCATGTCCCCCTGTGTCCCCATGTCCCCCCATCCCCATGTCCTCGTGTCCCTCGTGTCCCCATGTGTCCCCGTGTGTCCCCGTGTCCCCATGTCCTGCCATGTCCCCATGTCCCCGTGTCCCCCTGTGTCCCCATGTCCCCGTGTCCCCCCCGTGTCCCACCCCGTGTCCCCATGTCCCCATGTCCCCCCATGTCCCCCCATGTCCCCATGTCCCCATGTCCCAATGTCCCCCCCGTGTCCCCATTTCCCGCCATGTGTCCCCATGTGTCCCCATATGCCCATGTCCCCCCATGGCCCGTGTCCCCCTGTGTCCCCATGTCCCCCCATCCCCATGTCCTCATGTACCCCCATGTCCCCATGTGTCCCCATGTGTCCCCGTGTCCCCATGTCCTCCCGTGTCCCCATGTCCCTATGTCCCCCCCGTGTCCCACCCCATGTCCCCATGTCCCCATGTCCCCATGTCCCCTGGTGTCCCCATGTCCCCCCCGTGTCCCCATGTCCCCATGTCCCCCCGTATCCCCCCATGTCCCCATGCCCCCCTTTGTCCCCCTTTGTCCCCCTGTGTCCCCCCGTGTCCCCATGTCCCCATGTCCCCGCAGGCGCCGGGTGCCGCGTGTGCCCCCCCGAGTGGCGCCTCCACGGCGGGAGCTGCTACCGGCTGCAGAGCGGAGCCGGCGGCTGGAGCCGGGCGCAGGGCGAGTGCGGGGCCAGCGGGGCCGGCCTGGTGGCCATCGGGGACAAGAAAGAGCAGGTGGGGACATGGGGACACCGTGGGGACACGGGGACATGGGGGGGACATGGGGACATGGGGACACCGGGGGGACATGGGGACATGGAGGGGCTGGTGGCCATCGGGGACAAGAGAGAGCAGGTGGGGACATGGGGACACCGCGGGGACACGGGGACATGGGGGGGACATGGGGACATGGGGACACCGGGGGGACATGGGGACATGGGGACATGGAGGGGCTGGTGGCCATCGGGGACAAATGAGAGCAGGTGGGGACATGGTGGGGACACAGGGACATGGGGACACGGGGGGAACATGGGGACAAGGGGACATGGGGACACCGGGGGGACACGGGAACATGGGGACACGGGGGGAACATGGGGACACAGGGACATGAGGACACTGTGGGGACACAGGGACATGGGGGGGACACGGGGACATGGGGGGGCTGGTGGCCATCGGGGACAAATGAGAGCAGGTGGGGACATGGGGACACCACGGGGACATGGGGACATGGGGGGGACATGGGGACTTGGAGGGGCTGGTGGCCATCGGGGACAAGCGAGAGCAGGTGGGGACATTGGGGACATGAGGACATGGGGGATATGGGGGGACATGGGGACATGGGGACACGGAGGTGCTGGTGGCAATCAGAGACAAGAGAGAGCAGGTGGGGACACCGAGGGGACATGGGGACACCGCAGCGATATGGGGACATGGTGGGGACACGGGGACATGGGGCCATGGAGGGGCTGGTGGCCATCGGGGACAAGCGAGAGCAGGTAGGGACATTGGGGGGGACATGGGGACACCAGGGGGACATGGGGGATATGGAGGTGGCCATTGGGGACAAGCGAGAGCAGGTGGGGACATTGGGGGGGATATGAGGACATGGGGGGACGTGGGGACATGGAGGGGCTGGTGGCCATTGGGGACAAGCGAGAGCAGCTGGGGACATGGCGGGGACACGGGGACATGGGGACATGAGGGGGACAGTGGGGACATGGGGACACGGGGGCTGATGGCCATCGGGGACGTGTGTGAGCAGGTAGGGACATTGGGGACATGGGGACACTGGGAACATGGGGGACACCAGGAACATGGGGAGAGGACAGGGGACCCAGGGGGGGCTGGGGACCTCAGGGACACAGGGGACACGGAGGGGACTGGCCTCTATCGGGGACACCCAGGAGCAGGGGGGGCGGGGCGGGGGGGGGGGGGCGGGGGGGACCGGAGGGGACAGTGACACCCATGAAGGACGCAGGGGGGACACTGGGGGATGGGGGGGAGTGGGACAGTGTCCCCATGTCCCCCTGTATCCCCCCATGTCCCCATACACCCCTGTGTCCTCCCATGTCCCCATGTCCCCCCATGTGCCCCTGTCCCTGGTGTCCCTGTGTCCCCCGGTGTCTCCCTGTGCCCTGTGTCCCTCGTGTCCCCTGTCTCCCCCATATCCCCCATGTCCTCCTCTGTCCCCCGGTGTCCCCATGTCCCCCGGTGCCCCCAATGTCCCCTGGTATGCCCATCTCCCTCGTGTCCCCCATGTCCCCCGGTGTCCCCGTGTCCCCCATGTCCCCCAGTATCTCCATGTCCCCGATGTCCCCTCCTGTCCCCAACGTCCCCCAGTGTCCCAAACATTCCCTGGCGTGCCCGTGTCCCCTATGTCCCCCATGTCCTCCTCTGTCTCCATGTCCCCCGGTGTTCCCATGTCCCCTAATGTCCCCCAGTGTCCCCTTGTGTCCCCAATGTCCCCCAGTGTCCCCCAGCATCCCCTGGTGTCCCCTCATGTCCCCAGTGTCCCAAACATTCCCTGGTGTGCCCGTGTCCCCCCGTGTTCCCTACATCCCCTGTGTCCTCCTCTGTCCTCCAGTGTCCCCGGTGTCCCCTCGTGTCCCCAACATCCCCTGGTGTCCCCGGTGTCCCCAGCATTCCCTGGTGTGCCCATGTCCCCCGTGTTCTCCAGTTCCCCCGTGTCCTCCTCTGTCCCCAGGTCCCCCCGGTGTCCCCATGTCCCCTCATGTCCCCAACATCCCCCGGTGTCCCCGTGTCCCCAGCATTCCCTGGTGTGCCCATGTCCCCCGTGTTCCCCAGTTCCCCCGTGTCCTCCTCTGCCCCCATGTCCCCCGGTGTCCCCATGTCCCCTGGTGTCCCCTCATGTCCCCAATGTCCCCCGGTGTCCCCCAGGGCGTTCCTGGCCAGCCTGGCGCCCTCCCACGCCGTCTGGATCGGCCTCCACGACCGCGGCACCGAGGGGACCTTCGTGTGGGCGGACGGGAGCCCCCTGAGCTACCAGTGCGGGACGGGGACAGGGGGGACATGGGGACATGGGGGGGGACAGGGGACGGGGGGGATACGGGGACATGGGGGCACATGGGGGGACATGGGAGATATGGGGGGACATGGGGGGAATATGGGGACATGGGGGCACACGGGGGGACATGGGAGATATGGGGGGACATGGGGACGGGAGGGATAGGGGGACGGGGGGGGATACGGGGGGATATGGGGACGGGGGGGGGATACGGGGACATGGGGGCACGTGGGGGGATATGGGAGATATGGGGGGACATGGGGACATGGGGGGGATATGGGGACATGGAGGCACACGGGGGGACATGGGGACATGGGAGATATGGGGGGACATGGGGACATGGGAGGGACATGGGGGGATAGGGGGACAGGGAGACATGAGGATGGGGGGACAGGGAGACATGGGGGGACATGGAGGGATATGGGGACAGGGGGACATGAGGACAAGGGACATGGGGGGACGTGGAGGGATATGGGGACATGGGATGGGGGGACACGGGGGGGCATGGGGACATAGAGATCCAGGGGGACATGGGGTGACATGGAGGTCGGGGGGGACACAGCGGGATATGGGGGCACATGGGGGGACAGAGGGGACACGGATGGACACGGGGGGGGGCACGGGGAGACATGGAGGGACAGAGGGGGCCATGAGGGGACACGAGGGGATGTGAGGGGACATGGGGACACGAGAATCCCTGTTGTCACTCGTGTCCCCCCCTTGGTGACACCTGTGTCCCTCAGTGACACCCGTGTCCCCGGTGTCACCCATGTCCCTGGTGTCCCCTGTCCCCCCGGTGTCCCCCGTCCCCCCGGTCCCCCCGGTCCCCCCCGTCCCCCCGGTGACACCCGTCCCCCCCCGCAGGCACTGGGCGCGGGGGCAGCCGGACGAGGCCGGCGCCGGGGAGGACTGTGCGGTGCTGGCACCGGGAGGGGGCTGGGCCGACCGGCCCTGCGGGGACAGCCCGGGGGGGTGGCTGTGCGAGCGGCCCTGGGGCTGCTAGGGGACACGGGGACACTGAGGGGACACGGGGACACGGGGACAGCCCGGGGGGGTGGCTCTGCGAGCGGCCCTGGGGCTGCTAGGGGACATGGGGACACTGAGGGGACATGGGGACATGGGGACACGGGGACATGGGGACACCGGGACACGGGGACATTGGGACAGCCCCGGGGGGAGGCTCTGCGAGCGGCCCTGGGGCTGCTAGGGGACACGGGGACACGGGGACACAGGGACATGGGGACACCCTATGGGGACACGGCGACATGGGGACACGGGGACAGCCCGGGGGGGTGGCTGTGCGAGCGGCCCTGGGGCTGCTAGGGGACATGGGGACACGGGGACACGGGGACATGGGGACACAGGGACATGGGGACACCCTATGGGGACACGGGGACATGGGGACACGGGGACAGCCCGGGGGGGTGGCTGTGCGAGCGGCCCTGGGGCTGCTAGGGGACATGGGGACACTGAGGGGACATGGGGACATGGGGACACGGGGACACCCTGTGGGGACATGGCGACATGGGGACACAGGGACACGGGGACACCCTATGGGGACACGGGGACAGCCCGGGGGGGTGGCTGTGCGAGCGGCCCTGGGGCTGCTAGGGGACATGGGGACACGGGGACATGGGGACATGGGGACACCCTGTGGGGACACGGGGACATGGGGACACAGGGACATGGGGACACCCTATGGGGACATGGGGACAGCCCGGGGGGGTGGCTGTGCGAGCGGCCCTGGGGCTGCTAGGGGACATGGGGACACTGAGGGGACACGGGGACATGGGGACATGGGGACACCCTGTGGGGACACGGGGACATGGGGACAGCCTGGGGGGGTGGCTGTGCGAGCGGCCCTGGGGCTGCTAGGGGACATGGGGACACTGAGGGGACACGGGGACATGGGGACACGGGGACACGGGGACACCCTGTGGGGACATGGGGACAGCCCGGGGGGGTGGCTGTGCAAGCGGCCCTGGGGCTGCTAGGGGGGACAGGGGACACTGAGGGGACATGGGGACACCCTGCGGGGACACCCGCCGCCGCGCCCCGAGGTGCCGACTGCACCAACGGCACCAATGGCACCACTGCGTCACCCGTGTCACCAACATCACCCCGAGTCCAATGTCACCCGTGTCACCAACGTCACCCCGTGTCACCCACCGTGTCACCAACGTCACCCCGAGTCACCAACGGCACCTGGGGCACCAACGGCACCCGCCGCGTCACCCACCACATCACCTGTGTCACCGTCACCCCATGTCAGCAATGTCAGCAATGTCACCCACTGCAGCACCTGTGTCACCAGTGTCACCCCACGTCACCAATGTCACCTGTGCCACTGTCACCAATGTCACCCACTGCGTCACCAACATGACCCTGTGTCACCCATGTCACCTGTGTCACCAGCGGTACCCACCGCGTCTCCCACTGCAATACCTGTGTCACCCACCGCGTCACCTGCGTCACCCCATGTCACCAATGTCACCTGTGTCACTGTCACCAATGTCACCCACCGCCTCACCAATATGACCCTGTGTCACCAACGTCACCCACTGCATCACCTGTGTCACCCTGTGTCACCAATGGCACTCACCACGGCACCCACCATGTCACCAATGGCACCCACCGCGTCACTCACTACAATACCTGTGTCACCCACCGTGTCACCCGTGTCACTGTCACCAGTGTCACTTATTGCCTCACCAACATGACTCTGTGTCACCAATGGCACCCACCACATCACCCATGTCACCAGCGTCACCCCATGTCACCAATGTCACCCGCGAGCACCCCTGGAGGTGCTAGCAGACAGTGTCACCAAGGCCACCCACCACATCGCCTGTGTCACTGTCACCCCATGTCACCAATGTCACCTACTGTGTCACCAACGTCACCCTGTGTCACTTGCAAGCGGCCCTGGGGCTGCTAGGATGGGAGTGTCACCAACATCACCAGTGTCACCCATCGTGTCACCTGCAAGTGGCTCTGAGGCTGCTAGGATGGGAGTGCCACCAATGGCGCCAATGGCACCCACGTCACCACAGCCAAAGTCACCCCTATGGCCAACGTCAACCCCATGGCCAATGTCACCCCTATGACCAATGTCATCCCCATGACCAATGTCATCCTCATGGCCACCATGGCCAACGTCACCCCCATGACCAATGTCACCCCCATGACCAACGTCACCCCCATGGCCACTGTGGCCAACGTCACCCCCATGACCAACGTCACCCCCATGGCCAATGTCATCCTCATGGCCACCATGGCCAACATCACCCCCATGGCCAATGTCACCTCCATGACCAACATCACCCCCATGGCCAGTATCATTCCCATGGCCACTGTGGCCAACGTCACCCCCATGACCAGCATCACCCCCATGGCCAATGTCAACCCCATGGCCACCGTCACTCTCGTGACCAATGTCACCCCCATGACCAATGTCACCCCCATGGCCAATGTCACACCCATGACAAATGTCAGCCCCATGGCCACCGTGGCCAACGTCACCCCCATGACCAATGTCACCCCTACAGCCATCATCACCTCCATGACCAACGTCACCCCCCATGACCAATGTCATCCCCATGGCCAATGTCATCCCCATGGCCACCATGGCTAATGTCACCCCCATGACCAACGTCACCCCCATGACCAGCATCACCCCCATGGCCAATGTCAACCCCATGGCCACCGTCACTCTCATGACCAATGTCACCCCCATGACCAATGTCACCCCCATGGCCAATGTCACACCCATGACAAATGTCAGCCCCATGGCCAACGTCACCCCCATGACCAATGTCACCCCTACAGCCATCATCACCTCCATGGCCAACGTCACCCCCCATGACCAATGTCATCCCCATGGCCAATGTCATCCCCATGGCCACCATGGCCAATGTCACCCCCATGACCAACATCACCCCTACAGCCAACATGACCCCCATGGCCAATGTCACCATCACGGTCACCATGGCCAATGTCACTCCCATGGCCGCCATGGCCAACGTCACCCCCCTGGGGACCTCCTGCACCCACAGGAGGTCAAGCACCTATGGGTGATCCTGGACCCGTGGGAGACCCTGGAACCTCGGGAGATCCAGCTGCTCCGGGTGACCCAGCACCCATGGGACACCTGGAACCCTTGGGAGATCCTGGATCCATGGGAGATCCTGGATCCGTGGGAGATCCTGGACCCGTGGGAGACCCATGGGAGAACCTGCACCCATGGGACATCCATCATCCTGGGCTCATGGGACATCTGCAGCCCATGGGACATCCTGCACCCATGGGACCTCCCAGACCCATGGGGCCTCCATGGGGCCTCCAACAGCCATAGGGTCTTCAGCACTCATGGGACCTCCAGCACCCATGGGACTTCCTGGACCCATGGGACCTCTGGCACCCATGGGACCTCCATCCCGCCCCCAGCCATGCTCAGGGCCAATAAATGACCTTCGTGCAGCCCCCAGAGCATGATGGGACGAGACGGGTGACACCAGGGCGCCGGAATGGGGTGAGTGACACCATCAGGGCAGGTGACACCAAGCTGGGACAGGTGACAGGTGGTCAGGGGCCACCCTGGGGGTGGTGACACTTGTCCCCTGGGGGCCCCATGGGACCTTCTCAAGGTCCCCTCCCAGAGGCTTCGGTGGCTTTGGGCAACGTTTAATGACAGCGGAGCAGGACGGGGCCCGGACGCCTGGGCCCCTCGGCCACCCAGGGGACCAGGGTCCCCCGAGATGTCGGGGGAGGACCCAGGCGTCCGGGTCCTGACGGGGGGCCCAGGCATCCGGGTCACTCGTGGGGCTGGGGGCCACCAAGCGCCGTGAGCAGCTGGGCCACCTGGGCCTGGAACTTGGCCTCCTGGATGGACGTGTCCACCCCAAAGCGCCACCCTGGGGACACGACCGGGGTCAGGGGACACCGTGGGAGGTCCCCAAGGAGGGATGGGCGGGTCATGGTTTGGGGTCCTCCCCCATCGGGTTTGGGTTTATGGAGGGGGGGGTCATGGGTGGGGTTGGGGTCCCCCAGGGGGGTCGGATTGAGGTTTGGGGTCTCCAGGTGGGTCACACTAGGGGTGGGGACAGGATTTGGGGTCCCCAGTTGGTCCTGTTGGGGGTTGGGGACAAGTTTTGGGGTCCCCAGTTGGGTTTGGGCTTCAGGATGGCGGTTGGGGTGCCCTGGTTGGGGCAGGATGACTTGGGAGGGTCTAAAGTTGGGTCATGTTGGGGTTTGAGGTTGGGTTTTGGGGTCTCCACTTGGATTGTGGGGTCTCCCAATGGGTCAGGTCTTGGGGTTTCCCAGTTGGGGCAGGTTTGGGGTTCAGGGATGAGTTTTAGGGGCCCCTTTTTGGGTCAAATTGAGTTGGGCTCTCCAGTTGGGTCATGTTGGGGGTCAAGAGTTGGGTTTGGGGGTCCCCAGGTGACTCCCATTGGGGTTTGGGGACAAGTTTTGGGGTCCCTGGTTGGGTTTGGAGTGGAGGGTAAGGGTCAGAGTTGAGTTTTGGGGTCCCCCGGTTGGGTTGGGAGGGTCCTGGGGGGTGACGTTGGGGCTTGAGGTTGGGTTTTGGGGTCCCCAGTTGGGTTTTGGGGTCCTCCAATGGGTCAGGTCTTGGGGTCTCCCAGTTGGGGCAGGTTTGGGGTTTGGGGATGAGTTTTGGGGGACCCTGGTTGGGTCAAATTGAGTTGGGATCTCCCGGAGGGTCATGTTGGGGGCCAATGGTTGGGTTTGGGGGTCCCCGGGTGGGTCCCATTGGGGTTTGGGGACAAGTTTTGGAGTCCCCAGTTGGGTCATGTTGAGTTGGGGTCTCCAGGTGGGCGACGTTGGGGGCTGGGGACAAGTTTTGGGGTCCCCAGTTGGGTTTGGGGTGGAGGGTGGGGGTTGGGGTTGAGTTTTGGGGTCCCCCCATTGGGTCAGGTGGAGTTGGGAGGGTCCCCAAGGGGGTGACATTGGGTTTGGGGACAGGTTTTGAGGTCCTCCATTGGGTCCCCTTGGGTTTGGGGACAGGTTTTGGTGTCCCCAGGGGGTGATGTTGGGTTCGGGATTGGGGTCGCCGGGGTTGGGGACACGTTTGGGGACACCACGGGGGGAGGTGACGTCCCCGTCACCTTCGTGCTCCAGCTGCCGCACCTCGGCCTCCAGGCGCCGCAGGGCCACCCCGCGGTGCCACCCTGGGGACGGGGACACCACGGCTGCCACCGCGGCCCGGCCACCTCCCTTGGGTGGCCCAATGTCCCCCCAGTGTCCCCCCGTGTTCATCCGTGTCCCCCATGTGGCCCCATGTCCTGCCAGGTCCCCCCATGTCCCCCTGTCCCCCCATGTCCCCATATCCCTCTGTGTCCCCCCATGTACCTCCGTGTCCCCCTATGTCCTCATGTCCCCCATTTCTCCTCATATTCCCCTGTCCCCCCTGTCCCCACGTCCCCCCATATCCCTCCCATGTCCCCCAGTCCTTGTGTCCCCCCATGTCCCCATGTCTCCTCATGTCCCTCTGTCCCTGGTATCCCCCCATATCCCCCATATGCCCCCCATGTCCCTCATGTCCCCATGTCCCCCATGTCCCTCCATGTCCTCCCATATGCCCCCATGTCCCCCATGTCCCTCATGTCCCCTGTCCCCATGTCCCCATGTCCTCTATGTCCCTCCATTTCCCCCCATATCCCCCCCATGTCCCCATGTCCCCCATGTCCCTCCATTTCCCCCCATATCCCCATATCCCCCCATGTCCCCCAGTCCCCATGTCCCCCCATGTCCCCCATGTCCCTCATGTCCCCTGTCCCCATGTCCCCCGTCCCCATGTCCCCATGTCCCTCATGTCCCCTGTCCCCATGTCCCCCATGTCCCCTGTCCCCATGTCCCCATGTCCCTCATGTCCCCTGTCCCCATGTCCCCATGTCCCCATGTCCCCCATGTCCCTCCATTTCCCCCCATATCCCCCCCATGTCCCCCAGTCCCCATGCCCCCCATATCCCCCCCATGCCCCCCATGTCCCCCATGTCCCCTGTCCCCATGTCCCCCGTCCCCATGTCCCCTGTCCCCCTGTCCCCATGTCCCTCATGTCCCCATGTCCCTCATGTCCCCTGTCCCCTCACCCTCCTTCTCCTCCTTTTCCAGCCGCTCCCGCAGGTTTCCCAGGCGCTGCCACAGGGCGGGGGCTGGGGGGGACACGGGGAGGGGTCGGGGGGCAGCAGAGGGGACAGGAGGGGACATGGGGGGGGGGGGGTGACACAGGCAGGGGGGGCCCAAGGGGGGGGCTCCCAAATGGGGGGGGTTGGGGGAGGGGGGGGTCCCTTTAGTGTCCCTTTGGGGGGGGGGGTCCCTTTTGGGGGTCCCTTTGGGGGGGTCCCTTTGGGGGTCCCTCTGAGGGGGGTCCCTTTGGGGGGTCTCTTTGGGGGTGTCCCCTTGGGGGGGGAGTCCCTTTGGGGGCCCCTTTGGGGGGGTCCCTTTGGGAGGTCCCTTTAGGGGAGGCCACCTTGGGGTGTCCCTTTTGGGGGGGGGGTCCCTTTGGGGGTCGTCCCTTTTGGGGGTCCCTTGGGGGGGGGTCCCTTTGGGAGAGTCCCTGGGGGGGGCTCCTCTGGGAGGGGTCCCTTGGGGGGGGTCCCTTGGGAGGGTGCCTGGGGTGGGTCCCTTGGGGGTCCCTCTGGGGGGTCCCTTGGGGGGGGTCCCTTGGGGGGGGGTCCCTGGGGTGGGTCCCTTGGGGGTCCCTCTGGGGGGTCCCTTTTGGGGGTCCCCTTAGGGGGTTCCCTGGGGTGGGTCCCTTGGGGGTCCCTCTGGGGGGTCCCTTGGGGGGGGTCCCTTGGGGGGGGTCCCTGGGGTGGGTCCCTTGGGGGTCCCTCTGGGGGGCCCCTTTGGGGGGGTCCCTTTGGGAGGTCCCTTTAGGGGAGGCCACCTTGGGGTGTCCCTTTTGGGGGGGGGGTCCCTTTGGGGGTCGTCCCTTTTGGGGGTCCCTTGGGGGGGGGTCCCTGGGGTGGGTCCCTTGGGGGGTCTCTCTGGGGGGGGGTCCCTTTTGGGGGTCCCTTTGGGGGGTTCCCTGGGGGGTTCCCTGGGGGGGGTCCCTCTGGGGGGTCCCTTTTGGGGTTCCCCTTGGGGGGGGTCCCCTTGGGGGGTTCCCTGGGGGGGTCCCCCTCGGGGGTCGCTCACGGCGGCGCCGCAGTCGCTGCTGCTGCTGCTGCAGCCCCGAGAGGTCCCCGCGGAGCCGCGAGTCTGGGGACAGGGGGGACAGAGGGGTCACGGGGGGGACACTGGGACAGGGGGGGACACGGGGACATCGGGGGACACGGGGGGACAGCGGGGGGACAGGGAGGACAGCGGGGTCACGGGGGTCATGAGGGGATATGGGGGGCACGGGGACATGGGGGGACAGCGAGGTCACGGGGGGACACGGGGGGACACGGGGGGGACAGGGGGGACATGAGGGGACACGGGGGGACAGCGGGGTCACGGGGGTCATGGTGGGACAAGGGGGGACATGTAGGGTCATGGAGGGACATCGGGGTCATGGGGGGGCACGGGGGACATGGGGGGACCCAGGGGTCATTGGGGGAAATCAGGGTCCCACGGGGACATGGAGGGTCATGGGGGGGACACCAGGGTCACGGGGGGACACGGGGACATGGGGGGACATGGAGGGTCATGGGGGGACCCGGGGGTCATGGGGGGACATCGGGGTCCCACGAGGACACGGAGGGTCATGGGGGGACCCGGGGGGTCACGGGGAGGCACGGGGGGACATGGAGGAGGACACAGATGACACAGGGGGACATGGGGGACACCGGGGTCACATCGGTCACATGGGGGTTGTGGGGGGACACGGAGGGACATGGGGGGATCATGGGGGGGGTGGGGGCCATGGAGGGGGGGAGGGGCTCGGGCTGGGGGGTGGGGGAGGGGTCAGGGCTGGGTTTGGGGTCAGGGCTGGGTTTGGGGTCAGGGGTCAGGGGTCACGGCCGGGGTCAGGGGTCACCCGTGGCCGCCAGCCCCAGCAGCAGCAGCCCCCAGAGCAGGAAGGAGGCGGCGACGGCGACGGCCCCGCCCACAGCGCCCCGCCCTGCGGGGTCAAGGGTCAAGGGTCACCCGGGCGCCCCCGCGGGGTCCCCAACCCCCCGTGTCCCCTCCCCCACATCCCCCTGGGTGTCACCAACCCCCCATGTCCCCATGGGTGTCACTGTCCCCTCGTGTCCCCCATGGGTGTCTCTGTCCCCCCCGTGTCCCCCCATGTCCCCTCATGAGTGTCTCTGTCCCCGTGTCCCCCAGGGGTGTCCCCATCCCCCCATGTCCCCCCCGGGGTGTCACCAACCCCCTGTGTCCTCCCCATGTCCATGGTGGCTGTCACCATCCCCCCACGTCCCCCCCCTCGTGTCCTCCATGGTTGTCACCATCTCCTTCACGTCCCCCCATGTCCCCCATGGGTGTCACCATCCCCCTGTGTCCCCTATGGTTGTCCCCATTCCCCCATGAGTGTCCCCATCCCTCTGTGTCCTCCTGTGTCCCTATATGTGCCACTGTCCCCCCCGTGTCCCCTTCCACGTCCCCCATGGTTGTCTCCATCTTCCCCATGTCCCCCCATGTCCCCCACGGGTGTCACTGTCCCCTTGTGTCCCCCCATGTCCCCATGGGTGTCCCCATCTCCCCCCGGACATCCCCGTCCCCCCAATGTCCCCGTGTCCCCCATGGGTGTCACTGTCCCCCTGTGTGTCCCCCCCATGTCCCCTATGGTTGTCACCATCCCCCCATAGGGTCCCCATCTCTCCCATGTCCCCCTGTGTCCCCTGTGGGTGTCCCCGTCCCCCCATGTCCCCCACAGGTGTCATTGTCCCCCACACCCCTCCCGTGTCCCCCATGGGTGTCCCCGACCCCCCATGTCCCCCCATGTCCCCCATCGGTGTCTCTGTCCCCCCGTGTCCCCCTGTGTCCCCCATGAGTGTCCCCATCCCGTGTCCCCCCGTGGGTGTCCCTGTCCTTCCCATGTCCCCCTGTGTCTTCCCATGTCCCCCGTGGGTGTCCCCGACCCCCCATGTCCCCCCGTGTCCCCCATGAGTGTCCCCATCCCGTGCCCATCCCCTGTGGGTGTCCCTGTCCCCCCTTGTCCCCCCATGTCCCCCCATGTCCCCCATGGGTGTCCCCATCCCGTGCCCACCCCCTGTGGGTGTCCCTGTCCCCCCTTGTCCCCCCATGTCCCCCCGTGTCCCCCATGGGTGTCCCCATCCCGTGTCCATCCCCTGTGTGTGTCCCTGTCCCCCCGTGTCCCCCCGTGTCCCGCTACCTCCCCGCGGTGGCTCCATGGCGTCCGCTGTCCCCAGTGTCCCCCGCGCGGCGGGTGACACCCAGTTCCTGCCCCCCCCCCCCGGTGTCACGTGTCCCCGCACCCACGGGTGCCCCCCCCAGTGCCACGTGCCACCGCGGTGGCCCCCGACCGCAGGGATGTGTCACCTCCCCCCGACACGTGTCACTGCTGGTGACACCGGCCCCACCCTGCGGTGACACCCGTCACTCCCCGCCCCCCCCCCCGTGGGGTCCCTTGTCCCCAGGGCCACGTGACAGTGACGGTGGCACCGCGGTGGCACCAGGCCCTGGCACAGCCACCGGCCACCATGTCCCCAAGGGGGTGCGGGGACACCCTGATGTCCCCAAGGGGTCAGGGTGTCCTCAAGGGGTGCAGGGACACCCCAATGTCCCCAAGGAGGGAGATGGGTGTCCACAAGGGCAGCCTTTGGTGTCCCCAAGGGGCACAGGGACACTCTTATGTCCCCAACAGGGTAGGGTGTCCCCAAGGGTGGCCTTGGGTGTCCCCAAGGGACATTGTGACACCTCCCTGTCCCCAAAGGGAGAGGCTGCTGTCCCCAAGAGTGGCCTTGGGTGTCCCCAGCCCCAGTGTCCCCAAGGGGTGAGAGTGTCCCCAAGGGTGGCCTTTGGTGTCCCCAAGGGGCACAGGGACACCCCTATGTCCCCAGAGCCACCCCAGTGTCCCCAGAGCGACGCCCCCTTCCCCGTGCTGGAGCCTCCTTGTCCCCAGGGGGCCCAAGGGCCACCACGCTGTCCCCAACGGGGACAAGGGCCCCCGCGACGTCCCCTCAGGGGGGCCCCGGTGTCCCCAAGGTCCCCAAGAAGGAGCCAGGGGCGTCACGGGGCACAAAGGAGGTTTATGGTGACAATGAGGGACAGGAGGGACAACGCGGGGGGACAGGGGCCACCCTGTGTCCCCAAGGGAGGCCGAGGGACAGCAGGGAGGAGGAGGCCAACGGGGAGGGACAGGAGGCCAAGAGCCACCAGGAGGGACAAGGGGGAGGCCAAGGGCCACCAGGAGGGACAATGTGGGGGTCAAGGGCCACCAGGGAGGCCAAGGTAGAGGCCAAGGGGCCATCAGGGAGGCCAAGAGGAGGCCAAGGGCCACCAGGAAGGTCAATATGGAGGTCAAGGGCCATCAGGAGGGACAAGAGGGAGGCCAAGGGCCACCAGGGAGGCCAAGGTGGAGGCCAAGGGCCACCAGGAGGGACGAGAGGGAGGCCCAGAGCCACCAGGAGGGACAATATGGAGGTCGAGGACCACGAGGAGGGACAAAAGGGAGGTCAAGGGCTACCAGGGAGGCCAAGGTAGAGGCCAAGGGGCCATCGTAGGGGACAGTAGGGAGGCCCAGAGCCACCAGGGAGGCCAAGGCGGAGGCCAAAGGCCACCGGGAGGGCTGGGAGAGAAGCTGAGGAACGCGAGGGAGGCCAAGAGGAGGCCAAGGGCCACCAGGAAGGACAACGTGGAGGTCAAGGGCCATCAGGAGGGACAAGAGGGAGGCCCAGAGCCACCAGGGAGGCCAAGACAGAGGCCAAGAGCCACCAGGAAGGACAACGTGGAGGCCAAGGGCCATCAGGAAGGACAACGTGGAGGCCAAGGGCCATCAGGAAGGACAACGTGGAGGTCAAGGGCCATCAGGAGGAACAAGAGGGAGGCCCAGAGCCACCAGGGAGGCCAAGGTGGAGGCCAAGGGCCATCAGGAGGGCTGGGAGAGAAGCTGAGGAACGCGAGGGAGGCCAAGAGGAGGCCAAGGGCCACCAGGAAGGACAATCTGGAGGTCAAGGGCCATCAGGAGGGACAACCTGGAGGCCAAGGGCCATCAGGAGGGACAAGAGGGAGGCCCAGAGCCACCAGGGAGGCCGGGGCGGAGGCCCTGGCGCCTCAGCGCCCCTCGAGGCCGCGCTCGCGGGCCACCACGGCCTCGTCGAACTTGATCATGAGGGTGGTGCCCTTGTGCCAGTGGGCGGTGACCTTGGCCGGGAAGCCGGCGGCGGCCAGCAGGGCCTCCACGAGGCCCGCGGTGAAGGCGGCGCAGTTGAGGCTGCTGTGGTCGCGCGGCACCGAGATGAACGCGTTGACCAGGGGCTCCCGCTCGATGATGTAGAAGGTCCGGTCGTCGTCGTTGGCCTGCTCCAACTTGTCGGCCTCCTTCCCGAAGAGCGACCTCCACGCGGGGCCCTTGACGAAGAGGAGGGCGCCCAGGAGCTTGGTCTCGCGGCGGAGGCCCCGCTCGCGGCTCACCAGGACGTCGAGGAGGCGGAGGCCGACCTGGCGGCCCAGCAGGGCCAGCTTGGCCTGCAGCTCGGCCACCGAGTAGACCCGGTTCTGGCAGTACTGGACCAGCTCGGAGAAGAGGAGGGCGAAGGCCCCCAGGCTGACGTCGCAGCGGGGCCGGCCCAGCGGGCGCTCCAGCAGCGGAGACTTCCCCCGCGTGAAGCGCGCGGCCATGGCGTCACCTGCGGGGACAGCGCCCACGTGGGGTCAGCGTGGGGGGTGGCACCGAGGTTGGGGTCAACGGTGAGGGTAGGGTCATGGTTGGGGTCTCTACATGGGTGGTGGCACCAAGATTAGGGTCTATGTTGAGGGTTTGGATCATGGTTGGGTCAACGTTGAGGGTAGGATCATGGTTGGGTCAACATTGAGGGTAGGATCATGGCTGGGTCAACGTTGAGGGTAGGACCATGGCTGGGTCAATGTTGAGGGTAGAGTCATGGTTGGGTCAACATTGAGGGTAGGACCATGGCTGGGTCAACGTTGAGGGTAGGATCATGGTTGGGGTTATCTTGGGTGGTGGCACCAAGATTAGGGTCAATGTTGAGGGTAGGGCCATGGTTGGGTCAATGTTGAGGGTAAGGTCATGGTTGGGGTTATCTTGGGTGGTGGCACCAAGATTAGGGTCAACGTTGAGGGTAGGACCATGGTTGGGTCAACATTGAGGGTTAAACCATGGTTGGGTCAACGTTGAGGGTACGACCATGGTTGGGGTCATCTCGAGTGGTGGCACCAAGATTAGGGTCAATGTTGAGGGTAGGATCATGGTTGGGGTTATCTTGGGTGGTGGCACCAAGATTAGGGTCAATGTTGAGGGTAGGACCATGGCTGGGTCAATGTTGAGGGTAGGATCATGGTTGGGGGTCATCTCGGGTGGTGGCACCAAGATTAGGGTCAACGTTGAGGGTAGGATCATGGTTGGGGTTATCTTGGGTGGTGGCACCAAGATTAGGGTCAATGTTGAGGGTAGGATCATGGTTGGCATTATCTTGGGTGGTGGCACCAAGATTAGGGTCAATGTTGAGGGTAGGACCATGGTTGGGTCAACATTGAGGGTAGGATCATGTTTGGGGTCATCTTGGGTGGTGGCACCAAGGTTAGGGCCAATGTTGAGGGTAGGACCATGGCTGGGTCAACACTGAGGGTAGAACCATGACTGGGTCAATGTTGAGGGTAGGATCATGGTTGGGGTCATCTCAGGTGGTGGCACCAAGATTAGGGTCAACGTTGAGGGTAGGGTCATGGTTGGATCAACACTGAGGGTAGGACCATGGTTGGGTCAACGTCGAGGGTAGGACCATGGTTGGGGTCATCTCGGGTGGTGGCACCAAGATTATGGTCAATGTCAACGATAGGATCATGGCTGGGTCAATGTTGAGGGTAGGGTCATGGTTGGGGTCATCTCGGGTGGTGGCACCAAGATTAGGGTCAACATCAAGGGTAGGATCATGGTTGGGTCAACATTGAGGGTAGGATCATGGTTGGGGTCATCTCAGGTGGTGGCACCAAGGTTAGGGTCAACGTTGAGGGCAGGACCATGGTTGGGTCAATGTTGAGGGTAGGATCATGGTTGGGGTCATCTCAGGTGGTGGCACCAAGGTTAGGGTCAATGTTGAGGGTTAAACCATGGTCGGGTCAATGTTGAGGGTAGGACCATGGTTGGGTCAACATTGAGGGTAGGATCATGGTTGGGGTTATCTTGGGTGGTGGCACCAAGATTAGGGTCAACGTTGAGGGTAGGACCATGGTTGGGTCAACATTGATGGTAGGACCATGGTTGGGTCAACATTGAGGGTAGAACCATGGTAAGGGTCTCCACATGGGTGGTGGCACCAAGATTTTGGTCAAGGTTGAGGGTAGGACCTCGATGGGGTCTAAGCACCTCAATGGGTGATGGCATCACTGTTAGGGTCAACATTGATGGTAGGACCATGGTTGGGGTCTACTTGGGTGGTGGTGGCACCAAGGTTGGGGTCAACGTTGAGGGTAGGACCACGGTTGGGTCAACGTTGAGGGTAGGACCATGGTTGGGTCAACGTTGAGGGTTAAACCATGGTTGGGTCAACGCTGAGGGTAGGACCATGACTGGGTCAATGTTGAGGGTAGGACCATGGTTGGGGTCTCTACATGGGTGGTGGCACCATGATAGGGCTCAACATTGAGGGCAGGATCATGGTTGGGTTGACGTTGAGTGTAGGATCTTGGTTGGGGTCTGTACCTGGGTGGTGGCACCAAGGTTGGGGTCAAGGTTGAGAGTAGGACCTAGATGGGGTCAAAACCGGGTGGTGGCATCATCGTTATGGTCAACGCTGATGGTAGGACCATGTTTGGGGTCAACTTGGGTGGAGACATCATGATAGGGGTCAACATTGAGGGTAGAACCACGGTTGGGTCAACGTTGAGGGTAGGACCAAGGCTGGGGTCACCACATGGGTGGTGGCACCAAGTTGGGGGTCTCCATGTGCGGGGTGGCACCAAGGTTGGGGTCAACATTGATGGTAGGATCATGGTTGGCGTCATCTTCAGTGGTGGCACCAACTTCAGGGTCTCGATATGGGTGGTGGCACCATGACGGGGTCAGTGTGGGTGGTGGGACCAAATTCGGGGTCTCCATGTGGGTGGTGGCCTCATGGCTGGGGTCAATACTGACAGAAGGACCAAGGTTGGGGTCAACGTTGAGGGTAGGACCAAGGTTGGGGTCTCCACGTGGGCAGTGGCACCAAGTTTGGGGTCAATGTTGGGTGGTGGCATCACGGTTGGGGTCAACGTTGACGGTGGGACCGCGGTAGGGGTCACTTTGGGTGGTGGCACCACCATAGGGGTCAACGTTGGGGGTAGGACCAAGGTTGGGGACATCTTGGGGAGTGGCACCAGGGTTGGGGCCTCCACGTGGGGGGGGGGGGCCGCGACGGGGACACGGGGGAGGGGGAGGGGACAGCGCAGGGACCGCGGGGGGGGGTGACACCGAGGGGGGGGGAGGTGACACCCGAGGGGGGGGGTGACACGGCGGGGGGGGGGTGACACCGCGGGGGGGGGGTGACACCGCGCGACACCCGCGTTGGGGAGGGCCCCCCCCCCCCCGGTCCCGGGGCCCCCCCGTCCCCCTCCCCCGTGGCCCCGCCCCCTCCCGGTGCTCCTCCCCCCATGGCCCCGCCCCCTCCCGGTGCTCCCCCCCCCCGCCCCGGTCCCCGTCACCCACCGGCTGCCCGGGCGCCCCGCGCCGCTTTCCGGCTCCCGAGTGTCGCAAAAGGCCGTCGCGCAGCGGGGCGGGGGGGGGGGGAGGGAGGGAGGAGCCGCGGCGTCGCCCGGGGCAACCGCGCGGGGCGGGAGGGGGCGGGGCCTGGGGAGGCGGGAGGGAGGGGCGGGGCCGCGTGCGGTGGGCGGGGCCGGGCGCAGTGGGCGGGGCCCGAGGAGGGCCCATCCCGGCAGCCCCGCCCCTCCCGCAGGCCCCGCCCACCCCACAGGCCCCGCCCACCCCGGAAGCGCGGCCATGGCCCCCCAGGGCCTCCGGGCGCTCGTGGCCGACAGTGAGTGGGGGGGCCCCGGCGTCCGGCCACGCCCCCCGGTGACGTGGGGACACGGGGGGGCCCCTCGGGAGGGGGGGCTGGAGCGGGGGAGGGGCCCGGAGCTGCCGCATCCGGCTGGGGGGGGGGGGCGGGGGGGCGCCCGGACGCCTGGGCCCCCCCTGGCTGACCT
The DNA here is from genome assembly GCF_059628265.1 of Tinamus guttatus. NCBI lineage: Eukaryota > Metazoa > Chordata > Aves > Tinamiformes > Tinamidae > Tinamus > Tinamus guttatus. Next base: position 60,149 of record NW_028289149.1, on the reverse strand, counting down.
CCTCCCCCCGCAGAGATCCTCAATGACGTCATCAGGAGCGTCAAGAAGGAGGGCGAATGGAAGGTGCGGGGCGGGGGGGGTGCCCGGACGCCTGGGCCCCTTCTCTGGGCCCCCCCACCCCTCCATGGTCTCCCCGCACAAACACACGGAGACACCCGGACGCCTGGGCCCCTTCCCGGACGCCTGGGCCCACCCCCGGACGCCTGGGCCCCTTGTCAGGCCCAGGCACAAGGGTCCTCTTGGACCCGTCCCCACCCCCCCCCGGGGTGATCCCGGACGCCTGGGCCCCTCGGGGCTCCCGGACGCCTGGGCCCCTCGGGGCTCCCGGACGCCTGGGCCCCTCCGACGCGGCTCTTGCAGGTGCTGGTCCTGGACCCCCCCTGCACCCGCATGGTCTCGGCCTGCTGCAAAATGTCCGACATCCTGGCCGAGGGGGTGACCAGTGAGTGTCACCCCCGGGTGGCCCCTCCCGTGTCCCCTCCTGGTGACCCCGGTGACCCCATGGCCCTGCCACCCACCGCGTGTCCCCCGTGACCCCCCATTGTCCCCTCCCTGGTGTTCCCTGGTGGCCCCGATGGCCCTGGTGACAGCAGTGTCCCTGTGTCCCTCATGTCCTTCCATGTCCCCCTATGTCCCCCCGTTCCCAATGTCCCCTGTGTCCCCCATGTCGCCACATGTCCCCTTGTCCCCCCTTATCCCCATGTCCCCATATGTCCCCAATGTCCCCCTTGTCCCCATGTCCCCCCATGTCCCTATATCCCCAATGTCCCCATGTCTCCCCTATGTCCCCATGTCGCCCAGTGTCCCCCCTTGTCCCCATGTCCCCAACGTCCCCCCATGTCCCCATGTCTCCCCCATCTCTCTATGTCCCCCATGTCCCCCAGTGTCCCCCCTTGTACCCATGTCCCCCCCATCTCCCCATGTCCCCGAATGTCCCCCCTTGTCCCCATGTCCCCCCATGTCCCCAGTGTCCCTCCATGTCCCCCCTTGTCCCCATGTCCCCCCATGTCCCCCCATGTCCCTATGGCCCCAATTGCCCCCCTTGTCCCCATGTCTCCCCCATAGCCCCCATGTTCCCCGATGTCCCCCCTTGTCCCCATGTCCCCCCATGTCCCCGATGTCCCCCCATGTCCCCTCTTGTCCCCAATGTCCCCCGTGTCCCCAGTGGTGGAGCCCCTGTGGCGGCGCCGTGAGGCCATCCCCAGCCTGGAGGCCGTGTACCTGCTGCAGCCCAGCCCGGAGGTGGGGACAGGGGACACGGGGGGGACAGGGGGACACGGGGGGACAGGGGACATGGGGGGACATGGGGACACGGGGGGACAGGGGGACACGGGGACAGGGGACACGGGGGGACACGGGGGGGACAGGGGACACGGGGGACATTGGGGGGACACGGGGGGGACGGGACACGGGGGGGCATTGGGGGACACAAGGACACGATATGGGGGGGACAGAGGACATGAAGGGACACGGGGACATGGGGGGGTCATAGAGGTCATGGGAGGGGGGACACTGGGGACCCCAGGGCCACCAAGGGGGTTGGGGGGGTCCCTGGGGACACCAAGGAGGTCGGGGGGGGGGCGTGAGGACACCAGGGGGGACATGGGGGGACATGGAGGGACACAGGGACATGGGGACAGGGGACATGGGGGGTCACAGGGGGGACATGGGGGGACACAGGGATATGGGGGGACACGGGAGACATGGGGGGACATGGGGACATGGAGGGGACAAGGGACACAGGGACATGGGGGGACACAAGGGGGACATGGGGACACCGGGGGATAACTGGGGTTGGGGGGGCACTGGGGACATTGGGGACACTGGGGGGGGGGTGGGGAGGTCATGGGACTTGGGGGGTCACTGAGGACACGGGGGGGGGTCACAGGGGACACGGGGGGGTCACGGGGGACATGGGGGGGTCACAGGGGTCGAGGGGGGCTGGGGGACCCTGGGGACACCAAGGAGGTCGGGGGGGACATGGGGGGACCTGGTGACACCCCCCCCATGTCCCAGTCCCTCCGCGGCCTCATCGGGGACTTCGGGGGCTCCCCGCGGTACCGGGCGGCCCACGTGTTCCTGAGCCACCGTGAGAGCCCTGGGGACACGGGGACACGCGGGGACAGGGGGGACGTGGAGGGGACAGAGGGGACATGGGGACGTGGGGGACACAGCGAGGGCAGGGGGGACACGGGGACACGGGGCCATGTGTAGGATGGGGGGAATGGGGACATGGGGGAGGCACAGGGACACAGCAGGGACATGGGGACATGGGGGAACACGGAGGGGACACGGGGACATGGGGACATGGAGGGACATGGGGACACATGGGGACAGGGGAGGATGGGGGAAACGGGGACATGGGGGCTGTGGGGGGACATGGGAGGGGCATGGGGACGTGGGGGACATCAGGGGGACATGGGGCCATTGGGAGGACACAAGGACATTAAGGTGATGCGGGGACATTAGGATATGGGGAGGACATGGGGACATCAGAGGTGCATGGAGGGACATCAGGGACACAGGGTCATGGGACGTGGGGGGACACGGAGGGACATGGGGACATAGGGGGACGGGAGGACAGGGGAATGAGGGACGTGGGGACATGGGAGGACGGGGGGACATGGGGACGGGGGACAGGGGATATGGGGGACATGGGGACATTGGGGGAGTGGAGGGACACAGGGACATTGAGGACACAGGGACATGGTGGGGACATGACATTGGGGTGATGTGGGGACATTGGGGGTATGGGGAGGACATGGGGATGGGGGGACATGGAGGGACATCAGGGACACAGGGGCATGGGGGGACATCGGGGGGACACAGGAATATCGGGGACATGGAGGGACATCAGGGACACAGGGACATGAGGAGAACCCAGACACTGGAGACATGGGGACATTGGGGACATGGGGGACATGGAGGGTCATGGGGGGGATGTAGGGAGACATTGGGGACACGGGGACGTCACGGGGACCTGCGAGGACATCGGGGGTCATTGGGGGACATGAGCGATGTTGGGGACACGGGGGGGACACAGGGACAGGGAGGGACATGGCAGGGGGCCTGGGTGCCAGGGTGTCACATGGGTGCCAGGGTGTCCCCTGGTGTCCCATGGGTGACACAGGTGTCCCCTGGTGTCCCCTGGGGCCAGGATGTCCCCAGAGCTGCTGGCCGAGCCGGGGCCCTCGCGGGTGACGTGGGGGGTGACACGGGTGTCCCCGCTGTCCCCAGGGTGTCCCCCGGAGCTGCTGGCCGAGCTGGGCCGCTCGGCGGCCGCCAAGGCCATCCGCACCCTCAAGGAGATCGAGGTGGCCTTTGTCCCCTACGAGAGCCAGGTGGGACATGGGGGACACGGGGACAGCCGGGGACATGGGACATGGGGACACCTGGGGACACAGGACATGGGGGGACACGGGACATGGGGCACGGGGACACCTGGGGACATGGGGCACAGGGACAGCTGGGGACATGGGGCATGGGGACACCTGGGGACATGGGCATGGGGATACCTGGTGACGCGGGACGTGGGGACACCTGGAGCCACCTGGGGACATGGGACATGAGGACAGCTGGGGACATGGGACATGGGGACACTCGGGGCCCTGTGATGGTGCCACCCGGAGGCCACATGTCCCATTTGCACCCCCCAGGGCTGGGTGTCCCCCCATGGGTGGCCCTGGTGTCACCCGTGTCCCCTGTCCCCAGATGTTCACCCTGGACGCTGCCCTGTGGGTGGCCCCAGTGTCACCCGTGTCCCCGCGGTGTCACTGTGTCCCCTGTCCCCAGGTGTTCCCTTGGTGGCCCTGGTGTCCCCATGTCCCCAGTGTCTGTGTCCCCATGTCCCCTGTCCCCAGGTGGCCCCATAGTAGCCCTGATGTCCCATGTCCCCAGTGTCATGGTGTCCCCTGTCCTCAGGTGTTCATGCTGGATGCCCCCGCACGGTGTCCCCATGTCCCCGGTGTCACCCATGTCCCCAGGTGTCCCCGGATTGTCCACGGTGTCCCCATACCCCCGGTGTCATGGTGTCCCTTGACCCCAGGTGTCCCCATGTTGTCCCTGCTGTCCCCATGTTCCTGGTGTCACGGTGTCCCCATGTCCCCAGGTGTCCTTGCATTATCCCCAGTGTCCCCATATCCCCGGTGTCACGGTGTGCTCTGTCCCCTGATGTCCCCGTGTTGTCCCTGATGTCCCCATGTCCCCGGTGTCACGGTGTCCCCTGTCTCCAGGTGTTCACCCTGGATGCCCCGTACAGTGTCCCCTGCCCCAGGTGTCCCTGCGGTGTCCCCCTGTCCCCAGGTGTCCCTGCGTTGTCCACGGTGTCCCCAGGTGTCACGGTGTCCGCTGTCCCCAGGTGTTCACCCTGGACGCCCCATACGGTGTCCCCATGTCCCCGGTGTCACGGTGTCCCCTGTCCCCAGGTGTCACGGTGTCCCCTGTCCCTAGGTGTTCACCCTGTATGCCCCGTATGGTGTCCCCTGTCCCCAGGTGTCCCCACGGTGTCCCCATGTCCCCGGTGTCACGGTGTCCCCTGTCTCCAGGTGTTCACCCTGTACGGTGTCCCCATGTCCCTGGTGTCACGGTGTCCCCTGTCCCCAGGTGTCACGGTGTCCCCTGTCCCCGCGGTGTCCCTATGTCCCCCTGTCCCCAGGTGTCCCCGCGGTGTCCCGGGTGTCACGGTGTCCCCATGTCCCGGTGTCACGGTGTCCCCTGTCCCCAGGTGTTCACCCTGGACGCCCCGTACGCTGTCCCCATGTCCCCGGGTGTCACGGTGTCCCCATGTCCTCAGCGTCACAGTGTCCCCTGTCCACAGGTGTTCACCCTGGACGCCCCGTACGGTGTCCCCATGTCCCTGGTGTCACGGTGTCCCCATGCCCCGGTGTCACAGTGTCCCTGGTGTCACGGTGTCCCCATGCCCCGGTGTCATGGTGTCCCCTGTCCCCAGGTGTTCACCCTGGACGCCCCGCGCAGTTTCCATGGCTGCTACAGCCCCTTCGGTGCCACCGAGCGGGTGGCCCTGCTGGGGACACTGGCCACCCGCCTGGCCACCGTCTGCGCCACCCTGGGCGTCTACCCGGCCGTGCGCTACCGCAGGTGGCACCCGGGGACACGGGGGGACATGGGGACATGGGGGGACACAGAGGGACATGGGGACGTGGGGATACGGGGTCACGGGGACATGGGGACATGAGGGGACATGGGAGAACATGGGGGGACACAGAGGGACATGGGGGATACGGGGATGGGGGATATGGACATGGGGACACGGGAGGACACAGTGGGACACAGGGGCATGGGAGGACATGGGAAATGGCAACAGGGGGACATGGGGACATAAGGGACATGCTGGACACAGGGACATGTGGGGACATGGGGACATGATGGGACATGGGGGGACATGGGGACAGGGGCACATGGAGGGACATAGGGGACACGGGGACAGGAGGAAAGGGGGAATTGGGGGACGTGACATAGGGAACATGAAGACACAGGGACATGGGGACATAGAGGGACATAGAGGGACATGGGACACAGGGACCTGAGAGGACATGGAGGGCAATGGGGACATGGAGGGCCATGAGGGGACACAGGGACAGAGGACAGAGGATGGGGACTTGGAGAGACAGAGAGGACATGGAGGGACACGGGGACATGGGGATGTGGGGGACATGGGGTATGGGGACGTGGGGACAATACGGGGAGACATGGAGGGACACGGGGACATGGTGGACGTGGGTATGGGGACGTGGGGACATTGGGTGTGGGGACGTGGGGGGAACACAGGGAGACATGGAGGGACATGGGGACATGGGGACATTGGGTATGGGGACGTAGTGGGGACATGAGGAGACATGGAAGAAGGTGGGGACATGGAGGGACGTGGTGGACATTGGCTATGGGGACATAGGGACATGGGGACATTGGCTATGGGGACATCAGGGGGACATGAAAGGACATGGAGGGACACAGGGACATGGGACATGGGGACATTGACTATGGGGACGTGGGGGGGACACGGGGAGACATAGACTGGCATGGGGACCTGGGGACATTTGGTATAGGGACATGGGGACACAGGCACCCTGGGGACAGCGGTGCCACCAGCGTCGTGACACCCCGCGTCCCCCCCGCGGCGCCCGTGTCCCCAGGGGCCCCGAGGACAACGCGGTGCTGGCCCGGGCGCTGGTGGCCCGCCTGGACGAGCTGCGGGGTGACAACCCCGCCATGGCCGAGGTGACAGCGTCCGCGCGGCCACCGGCACCACGGGGGGACACGGGGACACAGGGGGGGCCCGCGCCGGCCATGGGGACGGGGACACGGCGGGAGCTGCCACCAATGGGATGGGGGACACTGGGGACAGGGACAAGGCGGGTGCTGCCACCAATGGGGACAGGGATGAGGTGGCCCTCGCCACTGATGTGGACAGGGACGTGGCCCTGAGTGCCACATGGGCTGGTGTCCCCTCACCTTTGGGTGCCACCTGGATGTCCCCAACTCCCTGGATGCCACGTGGGCTGGGGTCCCCATTCTCTTGGGTGCCACCTGAGTGTCCCCAACTCCCTGGATGCCACATGGGATGGTGTCCACATTCTCTAGGGTGCCACCTGAATGTCCCCTCACCCCTGGGTGCCACATGGGCTGGTGTCCCCATTCCCTTGGGTGCCACTTGGGTGTCCCCATGTCCCTGGGCTGGTGTCCCCTCACGTTCGGGTGCCACTTGGGTGTCCCAAATCCTCTGGGTGCCACGTGGGCTGGTGTCCCCTCACCCCTGGGTGCCACCTTGATGTCCCCAATCCCCTGGATGCCACATGGGTGTCCCCAATCCTCTAGGAGCCACATGGGCTGGTGTCCCCTGGCCTTGGAATGCCACCTTAATGTCCCCAATCCCCTGGGTGCCACATGGGCTGGTGTCCCCTCACCCCTGGGTGCCACCTGGGTGCCCCTATGTCCCTGGGCTGGTGTCCCCTCACTCTCGGGTGCCACCTTGATGTCCCCAGTCCCCTGGGTGCCATATGGGCTGGTGTCCCCATTCTCTTGGGTGCCACTTGGGTGTCCCCGTGTCCCTGGGCTGGTGTCCCCTCACCCCTGGGTGCCACCTTGATGTCCCCAATCCCCTGGATGCCACATGGGTGTCCCCAATCCTCTAGGAGCCACATGGGCTGATGTCCCCTGGCCTTGGGATGCCACCTTAGTGTCCCCAATCCTCTGGGTGCCACATGGGCTGGTGTCCCCTCACCTTCGGGGGCCACCTCGGTGTCCCAAATCCCCTGGGTGCCACACGGGCTGGTGTCCCCTCACCTTTGGGTGCCACCTCGGTGTCCCCAATCCCCTGGGTGCCACACGGGCTGGTGTCCCCTCACCCCTGGGTGCCACCGGGGTGCCCCTATGTCCCTGGGCTGGTGTCCCCTCACTCCTGGGTGCCACCTTGATGTCCCCAGTCCCCTGGGTGCCATATGGGCTGGTGTCCCCTGGCCTTGGGGTGCCACCTTGGTGTCCCCAGTCCCCTGGGTGCCACACGGGCTGGTGTCCCCTCACCCCTGCGTGCCACCTGGGTGCCCCTATGTCCCTGTCCTGGTGTCCCCTCGCCTTGGGGTGCCACCCGGCCGTCCCCAACCCCCTGGGCGCCCCGTGGGCCGCTGTCCCCTGGCCCTGGGGTGTCCCCCGCGTGTCCCCTCACCGCGGTGTCCCCGGGCGCAGGGCCGCACCCAACTCGTCATCGTGGACCGCGGCTTCGACCTGGTGACGCCGCTGCTGCACGAGCTGACGCTGCAGGCCATGGCCTACGACCTGCTCGACATCCGCCAGGACACCTTCCGGTGGGGACACGGGGACCCCGGGGACACTGCGGCCAATGGGTCACCCAGGGGGCTCGTTGGGGTGGCCCTTAGTGGAGCCTTGGCCAACCCAAGGTCAATCCATGGTGGATCCTTGGGCAACCCATGGTTGATCCTTGGCCAATCCTTGGCCAATCCATGGTTGAGTCTTGACCAATCCATGGTTGATCCTTGGCCAACCCATAGTTGATCCATGGCCTTTCCTTAGCCAATCCCTGGCCTTTCCTTGACCAATCCATGGCTGAATCTTGGCCAATCCATGGTCAATCCTTGGCCAATCTGTGGCCAACCCATGATAGATCCTTGGCCAATCCTTGGCCAATCCATGGCCTTTCCTTGGCCAATTCATGGTTGAGTCTTGACCAATCCATGGTTGATCCTTGGCCAACCCATAGTTGATCCATGGCCTTTCCTTAGCCAATCCATGGCCTTTCCTTGACCAATCCATGGCTGAATCTTGGCCAATCCATGGTCAATCCTTGGCCAATCTGTGGCCAACCCATGATAGATCCTTGGCCAATCCATGGCCTCTCCTTGGCTAATCCATGGCCTTTCCTTGACCAATCCATCGCTGAGTCTTGATCAATCCATGGCATTTGCTTAGCCAATCTATGGCCAATCTTTGGCCAATCCATGGCTGAATCTTGGCCAGTCCATTGTTGATCCTTGGCCAACCCATAGTTGATCCATGGTCTTTCCTTGGCCAATCCATAGCTGAGTTTTGTCCAATCCATGGCCTTTCCTTGGCCAATCCATGGATTTCCTTAGCCAATCCATGGCCAATCCTTGGCCAATCTGTGGCTGAGTCTTGGCCAATCCTTGGCCAATCCATGGTCTTTCCTTGACCAATCCATGGCCTTTCTTTAGCCAATCCATGGCCAATTCTTGACCAATCCATGGCTGAATCTTGGCCGATCTATGGTGGTTCCGTGGCCAATCCTTGGCCAACCCATTGTACATCCTTGGCCAATCCATAGTTGATCCATGGCCAGTCCTTGACTGCTCCATGGCCGAATCTTGGCCAGTCCATGGCCAATCCATGGCTGAATCCTGGCCAATCCATATTGGATCCTTGGCCAACCCATAGTTGATCCATGGCCAATCCATGGCCTTTCTTTAGTCAATGCGTGGCCAATTCTTGGCCAATCCATGGCCTTTCGTTGACCAAGCCATGGCATAATCTTGGCCAACCATGGCTGATCCTTGTCCACTTTTTGGCCAACCAATGTCCAATCCTTGGCCAATCCAAGGTCTTTCTTTGACCAATCCATGGCTGATCCTTGGCCACTTCTTGCCCAATCCAAGGCCTTTCCTTGGCCAATCCATGACTGGTCCTTGGCCATTTCTTAGCCAACCCATGAATGATCCTTGGCCACTTTTTGGCCAATCCAAGGCCTTTCCTTGACCAATCCTCAGCTTATCCTTGGTCCCTTCTCAGCCAATCCAAGGCCTTTTCTTGACCAATCCACGGCTGATCCTTGGCCACTTTTTGGCCAATCCAAGGCCTTTCCTTGGCCAATCCTCAGCTTATCCTTGGTCCCTTCTCAGCCAATCCAAGGCCTCTTCTTGGCCAATCCATGGATGATCCTTGGCGTTTCCTTGGCCAATCCATGGCTGATCCTTGTCCACTTTTTGGCCAACCAATGACCAATCCTTGGCCAATCCAAGGTCTTTCTTTGACCAATCCATGGCTGATCCTTGGCCACTTTTTGGCCAATCCAAGGCCTTTCCTTGGCCAATCCTCAGCTTATCCTTGGTCCCTTCTCAGCCAATCCAAGACCTCTTCTTGGCCAATCCATGGATGATCCTTGGCGTTTTCTTGGCCAATCCATGGCTGATCCTTGTCCACTTTTTGGCCAACCAATGACCAATCCTTGGCCAATCCAAGGTCTTTCTTTGACCAATCCATGGCTGATCCTTGGCCACTTTTTGGCCAATCCAAGGCCTTTCCTTGGCCAATCCTCAGCTCATCCTTGGTCCCTTCTCAGCCAATCCAAGGTCTTTTCTTGACCAATCCATGGATGATCCTTGGCGTTTTCTTGGCCGGTCCATGGCTGATCCTTGTCCACTTTTTGGCCAACCAATGTCCAATCCTTGGCCAATCCAAGGTCTTTCTTTGACCAATCCATGGCTGATCCTTGGCCACTTCTTGCCCAATCCAAGGCCTTTCCTTGGCCAATCCATGACTGGTCCTTGGCCATTTCCTAGCCAACCCATGAATGATCCTTGGCCACTTTTTGGGCAATCCAAGGCCTTTCCTTGACCAATCCTCAGCTTATCCTTGGTCCCTTCTCAGCCAATCCAAGGTCTTTCTTTGACCAATCCATGGCTGATCCTTGGCCACTTTTTGGCCAATCCAAGGCCTTTCCTTGGCCAAGCCATGACTGGTCCTTGGCCATTTCTTAGCCAACCCATGAATGATCCTTGGCCACTTTTTGGCCAATCCAAGGCCTTTCCTTGGCCAATCCTCAGCTTATCCTTGGTCCCTTCTCAGCCAATCCAAGGCCTCTTCTTGGCCAATCCATGGGTGATCCTTGGCGTTTTCTTGGCCAATCCATGGCTGATCCTTGTCCACTTTTTGGCCAACCAATGACCAATCCTTGGCCAATCCAAGGTCTTTCTTTGACCAATCCGTGGCTGATCCTTGGCCACTTTTTGGCCCATTCAAGGCCTTTCCTTGGCCAATCCTCAGCTTATCCTTGGTCCCTTCTCAGCCAATCCAAGGCCTCTTCTTGGCCAATCCATGGGTGATCCTTGGCGTTTTCTTGGCCAATCCATGGCTGATCCTTGTCCACTTTTTGGCCAACCAATGACCAATCCTTGGCCAATCCAAGGCCTTTTCTTGGCCAATCCATGGACGATCCTTGGCCACTTTTTGGCCAATCCAAGGCCTTTCCTTGACCAATCCATGGCTGATCCTTGGCAACCTGTGGCCAACCCATGGCCCTTCCTTGGTCACTCCCTGGCCGCTCGGTGGTGGCACCTCGGTGGCCGACGGGGACGTTGTGGGGCCGCAGGTACGAGACGTCGGGGCTGAGCGAGGTGCGGGAGAAGACGGCGCTGCTGGACGAGGACGACGAGCTCTGGGTGCAGCTGCGGCACCTGCACATCGCCGACGTGTCCCGGTGTGTGCGCCCCCAAACGCCCCCGAAATGCCCCAAAACAGCCTTGAAACGGCCCGAAACGCCCCGAAACACCCCAAAATGCCCCCAAAATACCCCCAAAATGCCCCGAAATGGCCCCGGAACGCCCCAAAACGGCCCCCAAATGGCCCTGAAATGCGGCCGGGATGCTCCAAACACCCCCAAAGCATCCGAAACGAATCAAATCCACCAAAAATGACCTCTAAAAACCGCCCACAATGACCTGAAAACCACCCAAAATGCAGCGAGGAGCCCCTGAAATGTCCCCAGAACCACCCAAAACGACCTCAAAACTACCCAAAACGACCTCAAAACCACCCCAAAATTCCCCAAAAAGCATCCAAAATGTGTCTGGGACACTCAAAACACCTCCCAAACCACCCAAAATGACTTCAAAGCCACCCAAAACGACCTTGAAACAGCCCAAAATGTGGCTGGGATGCTCAAAACAGCCCCCAAAGCACCACAAACGACCCCAATCCACCCAAAATGATCTCTGAACCACCTAAAATGCCCTCAAAACTGCTCAAAATGACCTGAAAAGTACCCAAAATGCACCGAGCAGCCCCTGAAATGCCCCAAAATGACCTCAAAATGCCCCAAAACGTGGCCGGGATGCTCAAAACACCTCCCAAACCACCCAAAATGACCTCAAAATCACTCAAAATGGCCTCAAAACCACCTGAAATGTCCTCAAAAATGCCCTAAACGACCGGATGCCCACCTAAAAAGACCTCAAAACTGCACAATACAACCTCAAAACAACGAAAAATGCTCCCAAAAGTATGTGAAACACGTCTGGGATGCTCAAAACAACCCCCAAAGTACCCAAAATGACTGCAAAACCACTCAAAGCGCACCCAGCATCCCCTGAACCTACCCCAGATCCACCCAAAACGACCTCAAAACCACCCAAAATGACTTCAAAACCTCCAAAGTACCCCAAACGCGCTTGGGATCCCCTTAAATGACCCTAGAACCACCCAAAATTATCTTAAAACCACCCAAAACAGCCTCAAAACGTAGCAAAATGCACCAAGGATCTCCTGAAATGTCCCCAGAACCACTCAAAACCACCCAAAACGACCTCAAAAGTACCCAAAACGCACCTGGGATCCCCCTAAATGACTCTAAAACCATGTAAACTAACCTCAAAACCACCAAAAATGCCCCAAAAGCACCTGAAACACATCCAGGATGCTCAAAAAACCTTCCAAACCACCCAAAAAGACCTCAAAACCACCCAAAAAGACCTCAAAACCACCCGAAACATCCCCAGAAACACCCAAAATGACTGAAATCCACCCAAAACGCCCCTGAGGTGCCTTGAAACGGGACCCCCCCCCAAACCTGCAACTCCCCCCCAAATTCCCCCTGGGATCCCCCCCCAGGACCCCAAATGCCCCAAATTCCCCCCAAATCCTCCCTGAGACCCCCTAGACGTCCCCAACCCCCCAAATTGCCCCCACATCCTCCCTGAGACCCCCTAGAACTTCCCAAACCCCCCAAATTCCCCCCAAATCCCCCCTGAGACCCCTTAGAACTTCCCAAACCCCCGAAATTCCCCCCAAATCCCCCCTGAGACCCCCTAGAACTCCCAAAACCCCCCAAATTCCCCCCAAATCCTCCCTGAGACCCCCTAGACCTCCCCAAACCCCCAAATTCCCCCCAAATCCTCCCTGAGACCCCCTAGAACTTCCCAAACCCCCCAAATTCCCCCCAAATCCCCCCGAGACCCCCTAGAACTCCCAAAACCCCCCAAATTCCCCCCAAATCCCTCCTGAGACCCCCTAGAACTCCCCAAACCCCCCAAATTCCCCCCAAATCCCCCTGGGACCCCCCGAGGTCCCCGCAGGCCTGAGGCAGGGCCCCCCCCGCCGTGTCCCCATGTCCCCAGGCAGGTGACAGAGCAGCTGAAGTCCTTCTGCGCCAGCAAGCGGCTCCGCCCCGACAAGGTGCCACCGCGGGGCCAAACGCCGCCGGTTTGGGCAAATTTGGGCGAATCTGGGGGGTTTTGGGGTGTGGGGGTGGGGAGGGAGTCCTTGTCCCTTCCCATGTCCCCAAAGTGTCCTGTGTCCCCTGCTGTGTCTCTGCGTGCCCCCTTGAGGGCTCCCCCCTGTGTCCCCAATGTTCCCCCACCATGTCCCCTCCATGTCCCACAATGTCCCCTCATGTCCTCTCCATGTCCCCAATGTCCCTCCGTATCCCTAATATCCCCCCATGTCTCCCCGTGTCCTCCCTGTGTCCCCAATGTCCCTCTATATCTCTCATGTCCCCCATGTCCTCGCCATGTCCCCAGTGTCCTCCTATGTCCCCTCATGACCCCAATGTCTTCCAAGTCCATCGATGTCCTTGATGTCCCCTCTGTCCCCATGTCCCTCATTGCCCTGCCATGTCCCTCCATGTCCCCAACGTCCGCATGTCCCCCATGTCCTTATGTCCCCTCATGCCTCTTCCATGTCCCCCCATGTCCCCATGTCCCCCATGTCCCCATGTCACCATATGTCTCCCCGTGTCCCTCGCATGTGCCCCATGTCCCTCCCATGCCCCCCTGGCTCCCCCATGTCCCCGGTGTCCCCAAGTCTTCCCATGTCCCACAGTGTCCCCAGGCTCCCCCTCCATGTGTCCCCTGGTCACCCTGTGTCCCCCCCAGTTGTCCCCATGTCCCCAGCCCCCCCCCAACATGTCCCCCAGTCACTCCGTGTCCCCATGTCCCCAGGCTCCCCCCTCCACATGTCCCCCTTGTTGTCCCCATGACCCCTCATTGTCCCCATGTCCTCAGCACCCCCCATGTGTCCCCTGATCACCCCGTTGTCCCCATGTCCCCAGCATCCCCCCCAAACGTGTCCCCCCAGTCACCCCATTGTCCCCGTGTCCCCATGTCCCCAGCACCTGCCACGTGTCCCCTGGTCACCCCATTGTCCCCACATCCCCATGTCTCCAACACCCCCCACGTGTCCTCTGGTCACTCGATTGTCCCCATGTCCCCAGCCCCCCCGCCATGTGTCCCCTGGTCACCCTGTTGTCCCCAGCACCCCCATATGTCCCCCGGTCACCCCGTTGTCCCCATGTCCCCAGCACCCCCCACGTGTTCCCTGGTCACCCCGTTGTCCTCATGTCCCCAGCCCCCCCCCACGTGTCCCCCGGTCACCCTGTTGTCCCCATGTCCCCAGCACCCCCATGTGTCCCCCGGTCACCCCATTGTCCCTGTGTCCCCAGGCCAACATCCAGGAACTCTCCTACATCCTCAAGAAGATGCCCCAGTACCAGAAGGAGCTGAGCAGGGTGAGCGGGGACACGGGGACACTGGGGACACGGGGGGACACCAGGGACAGCGGGGGACATGGGGGCAGCGGGGACACGGTGGGGACAACGGGGGGTAGTGGGCACAGTGAGGGACATTGGGGGACACTGGGGACACTGGGGACAGCGGGGACATGGGGACAACGGGGGGCAGTGTGGACAGCAGGGACAGCAGGGGACATTAGGGACAGCAGGGGACACAGGGGACATTGGGGGACACTGAGGATACCGGGGGGGTACTGGGGACAGTGGGGGGCATTGGGGGACATTGGGGCCAGCAGGGGGACACTGGGGGACAGTGGGGACAGTGGGGGACAGTAAAGGACAGCAGGAGACACTGGGAGACACTGGGGACACTGGGGACACTGGGGGAGAGCGGGGACACTGGGAACAGTGAGGGACAGCAGGGACACTGGGGGACATTGTGGGACACTGGGGACAGCGGGGACATGGAGACAAAGGGGGACAGTGGGGACAGCAGGGGACATCGAGGGACACTAGGGAACATGGGGGACAGTGGGGGGACAGGGAAGGGGACAAACCGGGGCCGCAGCCTCCGGGGACAGAGCGGGACACGGAGGACACGGTGGCAGCCGCTGCGCTGGGCGGCAGGGGGAGCCGGGGACATGGGGGACATTGGGGACATTGGGGCCACCGCTGTGTCCCCAGTACGCGACGCACCTGAGCCTGGCGGACGCCTGCATGAGCCGCTTCCGTGGGGCCGTGGAGCGGCTGTGCGCCGTGGAGCAGGTGACACAGGGACACGGGGGGACACGGGGGAATGTGGGGACACGGGGGGACACGGGGGAACATGGGGACATGGGACATGAGCCGCTTCCGCGGAGCCGTGGAGCGGCTGTGCGCCGTGGAGCAGGTGACACGGGGACACGGGGGGACACGGGGGGACATGGGGACACGGGGGAACACGGGGGGACATGGGGACATGGGGACATGGGGGAACGTGGGGACATGGGACACGGGACACGGGGCATGGGGACGTGGGGACAGGGGGGAACACGGGGACATGGGACACGGGGACATGGGACGTGGGACATGGGGACACGGGGAGATGAGGGGACACAGGGGGACATGGGGACACGAGGATGCGGGGACACAGGACACAGGGACATGGGGACGTGGGGACACTGGGACACGGGACGCAGGACATGAGGGTACACGGGCCAGAGGACACGGCAACATGGGGATACACAGGGACACGGGACATGGGGACACGGGACATGGGGACACCGGGACATGGGAACATGGGGACATGGGGCACAGGGACATGGGGACATGGTGACATGGCGGAACACGGAGGGAGACGGGGACACAGGGACATGGTGGGGACAGCCTGGGGACACGGGGACATGTGGGCACAGGGGGACATGGGGGGGCAGGGACATGGGGACACAGAGGATATGGGGGAGAACAGGGACATGGGGGGACATGGGGGGACATGGGAACACAAGAACATGGGAACATGGGGACGTGGGGACACGGGGGGGACACAGGGACATGGGAAGACATGGGGATATGGGGACACACGAGGGGACATGGACACATGGGGACAGCGGGAGGGGGGCGAGTGAGCAGGGGTGGTGACACCAATCATGTCTGGTGACATTGGTCATGCTTGGTGACACTGGTCATCCCTGTCCCCATCAGGACCTGGCCATGGTGACGGCCATGGGGGAAGGTCTAGGGGACCGTCCCTGGGGACACCGGCCATCTCCAGTGACAAGGGGCCACATCTAGTGACATGGGGCCATCCCTGGTGTCACAGGCCATGCCCGGTGACATGGGCCATGCCTGGTGCCACCCGCTGTCCCTGTCCCCACAAGGACCTGGCCATGGGGACGGCCATGGGGGAAGATTTGGGGACCGTCCCTGGGGACACCGGCCATCTCCAGTGACAAGGGGCCACATCTAGTGCCAGTGGCCGTGTCCGGTGCCACCCGCTGTCCCTGTCCCCGCAGGACCTGGCCATGGGGACGGACGCGGCGGGCGGCCGCCTCCGCGACCCCCTGCGGCTGCTGGTGCCGGTGCTGCTGGATGGGGACACGGGGACATGGGACAAAGTGCGGGTGATCGCCCTCTACGGCCTGCTGCAGCACGGTGACACTGGGGACATCGGGGGGACAGGGGGACATGGGACAAAGTGCGGGTGATGGCGCTCTAGGCCCTGCTGCAGCACGGTGACAATGGGGACATCGGGGGGACATGGGGACACAGGGACGTGGGACAAAGTGCAGGTGATGGCGCTCTAGGGCCTGCTGCAGCACGGTGACACTGGGGACATCGGGGGGGACATGGGACATGGGACAAAGTGCGGGTGGTGGCGCTCTAGGGCCTGCTGCAGCATGGTGACAGTGGGGACATCGGGGGGACATGGGGACATGGGGACATGGGACAAAGTGCGGGTGATCGCCCTCTACGGCCTGCTGCAGCACGGTGACACTGGGGACATGGGGACACAGGACGGGAACAAGGGACACGGGGGACATGAGGAAATGGGACACGGGGATGGGGGATGGGGACAGAGGACGTGGGGACACGGGGACACTGGGACATGCGGACAGTGGAGATGGGGACATGGGGGATGGGGACAGGAGACACGGGGACAGGGGAAACAGTAGGACATGGGGACACAGGTGACACACGGGTGACACTGACACAAGTGACATGGGGTGACACTGTGGCACTTTGCAGGGCTGAGTGACAAGGCGCTGTCACAGCTGCTGCAATGCGGGGACATGCGGGGACACGGGTGACATGGGTGACACTGTGTGACACGGGTGACACAGGTGACACCAAGTGACACAGGTGACACGTTGCAGGGCTGAGTGACAAGGTGCTGTCGCGGCTGCTGCAGCGCAGGGACATGCGGGGACACGGGTGACATGGGTGACACGGGTGACCCTGGGTGACACTGTGTGACACCGGGTGACACAGGTGACACGTTGCAGGGCTCAGTGACGAGGTGCTGTCGCGGCTGCTACAGCGCAGGGACGTGCGGTGACACGGGTGACACAGGTGACACTGTGTGACACCAGGTGACACAGGTGACACTGGGTGACACAGGTGACACGTTGCAGGGCTGAGTGACCAGGTGCTGTCGCAGCTGCTGCAGCGCGGGGACATGTGGGGACACGGGTGACACTGTGTGACACTGTGTGACACCAGGTGACACCAGGTGACATGGGTGACACGGGTGACACTGTGTGACACCAGGTGACACGGGTGACACAGGTGACACCAGGTGACACGTTGCAGGGCTGAGTGACGAGGTGCTGTCGCGGCTGCTCCAGCGCAGGGACGTGCGGGGACACGGGTGACACTGTGTGACACGGGTGACACTGTGTGACACCAGGTGACACGGGTGACACAGGGTGACACAGGTGACACATTGCAGGGCTGAGTGACGAGGTGCTGTCGCAGCTGCTCCAGCGCAGGGACGTGCGGGGACACGGGTGACACTGTGTGACACGGGTGACACTGTGTGACACCAGGTGACACAGGGTGACACAGGTGACACGTTGCAGGGCTGAGTGACGAGGTGCTGTCGCGGCTGCTCCAGCGCAGGGACGTGCGGGGACACGGGTGACACTGTGTGACACGAGTGACACGGGTGACACTATGTGACATAGGTGATACCAGGTGACACCAGGTGACACGTTGCAGGGCTGAGTGACGAGGCGCTGTCGCGGCTGCTGCAGCGTGGGGATGTGGGGGGATACGGGTGACACTGTGTGACACGGGTAACACTGTGTGACACCAGGTGACACTATGTGACATAGGTGACACCAGGTGACATGTTGCAGGGCTCAGTGACGAGGTGCTGTCGCGGCTGCTGCACCGCGGGGACGTGCGGGGACACGGGTGACACTGTGTGACACCAGGTGACACAGGTGACACAGGTGACACCGGGTGACACAGGTGACACGTTGCAGGGCTCAGTGACGAGGTGCTGTCACGGCTGCTCCAGCGCGGGGACGTCCCCGAGAGCCACCGGCGGGCGCTGCACAACCTGCAGCTGCTGGGGGCGCCGCTCACTGCCACCGTGAGAGCTGGCCCCGCGTCCCCATGTCCCCATGGTGTCCCCATGGTGTCCCCACGGCGTCCCCGAGGGTCCCCACATCCCCATGGTGTCCCCACGGCATCCCCATGTACCCATGGCATCCCCACGGTGTCCCCAAGGGTCCCCATGGCATCCCCATGGTGTCCCCAAGGGTCCCCATGTACCCATGGCATCCCCATGGTGTCCCCAAGAGTCCCCATGGCATCCCCATGGTGTCCCCAAGGGTCCCCGTGTACCCATGGCATCCCCATGGTGTCCCCATGTCCCCACGGCATCCCCATGTCCCCATGGTGTCCCCATGGCGTCCCCAAGGGTCCCCATGGGTCCCCATGTCGCCACAGCAGCCCCACAACAGCCCCAAGGGGTCCCCATGTCCCCACGGCATCCCCAAGGGGTCCCCACAGCGTCCCCAGGGGTCCCCATGGGTCCCCATGTCCCCACAGCAGCCCCAAGGGTCCCCCGTGTCCCCACAGCAGCCCCACAACAGCCCCCATGGGTCCCCATGGGGTCCCCAAGGGTCCCCATGTTCCCACGACGTCCCCAAGGGTCCCCATGTCCCCACAGCGTCCCCAAGGGCTCCCCATAATGTCCCCAAGGCTCCCCAGGGGCATCCTCATGTCCCCAAGGGTCCCCATGTTCCCACAGTGTCCCCAAGGGGTCCCCAGGGCCATCCTCATGTCCCCAAGGGTCCCCATGGGGTCCCCATGTCCCCACAGCAGCCCCACAACAGCCCCAATGGGTCCCCATGGTGTCCCCAAGGGTCCCCATGTCCCCACAGCATCCCCAAGGGCTCCCCATAATGTCCCCAAGGCTCCCCAGGGGCATCCTCATGTCCCCAAGGGTCCCCATGTTCCCCACAGCGTCCCCAAGGGTCCCCATGGTGTCCCCATGTCCCCACAGCAGCCCCATAATAGCCCCAATGGGTCCCCATGGTGTCCCCAAGGGTCCCCATGTCCCCACAGTGTCCCCAAGGGGTCCCCACAGCGTCCCCAAGGCTCCCCAGGGGCATCCTCATGTCCCCAAGGGTCCCCATGTTCCGCACAGTGTCCCTAAGGGGTCCCCACGGTGGCCCCATGTCCCCACGGCTCCCCAAGGATCCCCATGTCCCCATGGTGTCCCCAAGGTGTCCCCATGTCCCCACAGCGTCCCCAAGGGGTCCCCACAGCATCCTCAAGGGGTCCCCAAGTGTCCCCACGGCAGCCCCACCAGCATCCCCATGGCTGTCCCAATGTCCCCATAGGTGCCCCGGTGGCAGCCCCATGTCCCCATGAGCACTCCCCTGGTGTCCCCATGTCCCCATGGTGTCCCCACGGGTGTCCCCACACCCTGTGGCACCCATGAGACCCCCCTGAGGGGGAGGCCCGGGGGCATCCCACCGCCCATGGTGTCCCCATGTCCCCACGGTGTCCCCACGGTGTCCCCACTGCCCATGGGACCCCACGATGTCCCCATATCCCCATGTGTCCCCGTGTCCCCACGTGTCCCCATATCCCCATGGTGTCCCCACGTGTCCCCGTGTCCCCGCAGGGCGGGTGGCGGCGCCCCGAGCTCCGGGCCCGTCCCCAGGTCACCTACGAGCTGTCACGGTGGAGCCCGGCCGTGAAGGGCGTCCTGGAGGTGGGGACACCGCGGGGACACGGGGGACAGGGGACACTGCGGGGACATGGGGGACAGGGGACACAGGGGGACATGGGGGACACAGGGAGACATGGAGGGACACAGGGACATGGGGGACATGGGGCAACACGAGGCCACAGGGGAAGAGGGGACATGGGGGGAAATGGGGACATGGAGGGACATGGGGGACACGGGGCAACACAAGGACACAGGGGAACAGGGGACATGGGGGGCAGGGGACATGGGGGGAAATGGGGACATAGGAGGACATGGGGGACATGAGGGGACAGGGAATGGGGGACATGGGACACAGGGGGACCTGGGGGAACACAGGAGGGACACAGGGTGACATGGAGGACATGGCGGGCACGGGGGGACATGAGGGGACATGGGGAAACATGGAGGGACAGAGGGGATGGGGGGACATGAGGGGACATGGGGGAACTCGGGAATGGGGACACGGGGGACACTCAGGGACACGGGGGGGACGCGGGGACGTGGCGGAGGGGACGGGGACACGGCGGTGCCACCAGGACGCCCTGGAGGAGCGGCTGGACCCTGAGGGGTGGCCCTACGCGAGCGCCCCCCCCGCGGGGCCCTGCGCCCAGGAGGCCGTGAGGTGACACGAGGGGACATGGGGGGACAAGGGGGGTGTGGGGGGACACAGGGACATGGGGGGACGTGGGGACACGGGGGGACATGGGGACACAGGGGGGATATGGGGACACAGGGACATGGGAGGACGGGGGGACATTGGGGGGACACTGGGAACACAGGGGATATGGGGGGGACCAGGGGGCGTTGGGGGGACACTGGGGACATGGGGGACATTGGGGGATCCCTGTGGGACATTGAGGGGTCCCCGGGGAGTGTTGGGGGACACTGGGGACACGGGGGGGGGATGCTGGGTGGCATTGGGGGACACTGGGGACATTGGGGGACACTGGGGACAGAAGGGATCCCCGGGGGGCATTGGGGACACTGGGGACATGGGAGGGGCCCGGGCGGTATTTGGGGACATTGGGGGGTTCCTGGGGGGCATTGGGGGACACTGGGGACATTGGGGGGTCCCCGGGGGTGTTGGGGGACACTGGGAACATGGGGGGACACTGGGGACATGGAGAGGGACCTGGGTGGCATTGGGGGTCCCTGGGGGACATTGGGGTGTTCCCGGGGGGCATTGGGGGACATTGGGGGGTCCCTAGGGGGCATTGGGGACATTGGGGGGGTCCCCGGGGGGTGTTGGGGGACACTGGGGACATGGGGGGGCCTGGGTGGCATTGGGGGACACTGGGGACATTGGGGGATCCTTGGGGGATATTGGGGGGTCCCCGGGGGGGTATTGGGAGACACTGCGGACACGGAGGGGGCCTGGGTGGCATTGGGGGGACACTGGGGGGTCCCTGGGGGACATTGGGGGGGGTCCCGGGGGGCATTGGGAGACATTGGGGTGTCCCCAGGGGGCATTGGGGACACTGGGGGACATTGGGGACATTGGGGTGCTCCCGGGGGGCACTGGGGGCCATTGGGATGTCCCCAGGGGACATTGGGGGGTCCCTGGAAGACATTGGGGTGTCCCCAGGGGACATTGGGGACATCGGGGTGTCCCCGGGGGGGTCTCACCGTGTCCCCCCCCCAGCGCCCGCTCGGGGCCGCGGGGCCGGGGCCCGGCGGGGGGGGCGGCCCCCCCCCGGGTGCTGCTCTTCCTGCTGGGGGGGGCGGCGCTGGCCGAGACCCGGAGCGTCTACGAGGTGGGAGCGGGAGCGGCGCTGGGTGAGGAATGCCGGGAATGCCGGGAATGCGCCGGGAATGTGCCGGGAAACCCCCCGGGAATGCGCCGGGAACAGCGGGAAACCCCCGGGAAACCCCCCGGGAATGCGCTGGGAACACCGGGAATGCGCCCAGGAAACCCCGGGAAAGCCCCGGGAAACCCTGGGAATCTGCCGGGAATCCGGGAATGCGCCGGGAATGCGTCCGGGAAACCCCGGGAAACTCCCGGGAAACCCTGGGAATGTACCGGGAGCACCGGGAATCCTCCCGGGAAACCCCGGGAATGCACTGGGAACACCCGGAATGCACCGGGAATGCGCCGGGAACACCGGGAATGCGCCCGGGAAACCCGGGAACCCGCCGGGAAACCCTGGAATCTGCCGGGAATCCGGGAATGTGCCGGGAAACCCCCGGGAATGCACCGGGAACACCGGGAATCCGCCAGGAAACCCGGGAACCCGCCGGGAAACGCTGGGAATCTGCCGGGAATCCGGGAATGTGCCGGGAAACCCCCGGGAATGCACCGGGAACACCGGGAATGCGCCCGGGAAACCCCGGGAAACCCCGGAAACCCTGGGAATCTGCCGGGAATCCGGGAATGCGCCGGGAAACCCCCCGGGAATGCACCGGGAACACCGGGAATGCGCCCGGGAAACCCGGGAAACCGCCGGGAAACCCGGGAATCTGCCTGGGAAGCCCTGGGAATCCACCAGGAATACCGGGAATGCGCCGGGAAACCTGGGAATCCGCCCGGGAAACCCCGGGAATCCACCGGGAACACCGGGAATCCGCCCGGGAAACCCCTGGGAACCCCCCGGACGCCAGGGCCCCTCCCGCACTCATGTCCCCCCACCCGTCCCCTGTCCCCCATTGTCCCTCCTGTGTCCCCTCCGTGTCCCAGCGTCCCCCCCAATGTCCCCCTTCTCCCCAGTGTCACCATGTCCCCATGCCCCCCTCCCCCTGTGTCCCTGGTGTCACCGTGTCACCCCCCTTGGCGTCCCCAATGTCACCATGTCCCTGTGTCCCCCTGCGCGTCCCTGGTGTCACCTGGTTCCCCTGTCCCTATTGGTGTCCCCATGTCCCTGGTGTCCCCCCCCGGTGTCCCCCACAGTGTCCCCAGTGTCCCTATGTACTGGTGTCCCCCTCGATGTCCCCCACAGTGTCCTCATGTACCTGGTGTCCCCCTCAATGTCCCCATGTCCCTGTGTCCTCGGTGCCCCCTCTGGTGTCCCTGTGCCCCGTGTCCCCCTCCAGTGTCCCCTCTGGTGTCCCTCTGGTGTCCCCATTGTCCCCATGTCCTCCCTGCTGTCCCCATGTTCCCAGCGTCCCCATGTCCCTGGTGTCCCTCATGTCCCCGTGTCCCCCCTGCTGTCCCCGTTGTCCCCGTGTCCCTAGTGTCTCCCTATTGTCCCCGTGTCCCCCTGCTGTCCCCATGTCCCCATTGTCCCCGCTGCTGTCCCCGTTGTCCCCGTGTCCCTAGTGTCTCCCCATTGTCCCCATTGTCCCCGCAGGCTCCACCCACATCGTCACCCCGCGCAGTTTCCTCGAGGCCGTCCAGGGCCTGGACCAGCCGCTGCCCCCCGAGGCCTGAGACCCCCCCGGGACCCCCCCAGCAGCACCCAGGGGTGCCGGGACCCCCCTGCACCCACAGCCCCCCCCCGCACCCAGTGGCACCCATGGGTGCCCCCCCAATAAAGGCCTCCAGCAGCCGCCCCGCGTTGCCGCCAGCTGCGGGGCCCCGGCGTCCGGGCCGGGGAGGGGGGGGCGGAGGGGCCCAGGCGTCCGAGGGGGGGGAGGGAGGAGGGGCCCCGGCGTCCGGGTTGGGGGGGGGGAGCGGGCGGGCCCAGGCGTCCGGGCGGGGGTGGGGACAGGAGGGCCGGGCCGGGGGGGCCCAGGCGTCCGGGCACATCCCCTTCCCCCCTCCCCCTTCTTGGCAGCCGCCGGAGGGGCCCAGGCGTCCGGCTCCCCCCCCGCCCCCGCTCCGGGCGAGGGGCCCAGGCGTCCGGGGGGGATTAGGGCGCAATTAGCGCCCATTTGGGTAATTGCGCCCGGCTGCCAGCGCGGATTGGGGGCACCCGTGGGTGCTGCCCCCCCCCTCCAGGCATCGCCCCACGTGACCGCGCACCCATGGGTGCCTCTAACCCCCCCGGCACTTGTGGGTCGCCCTAGAGCCCCCCCCACCCCGCACCCAGAGGTCCCTATAGCCCCCCCAGCACCCATAGGAGCCCCTCGCAGCCCCCAGCACCCTTGGGACCCCCCCAGCTTGTGTGAGCCCTGGGGCACCCCCGAGCACCTGCGTCTCCCGGGCACCCATGGGTGTCCCCGAGCACCCATGGGTGCCCCTGATGCACCCAGGGGCACCCTGGAGCACCCCAAAACTCCCATGTCCCCAATGCACCCCCGGGCACCCATAGGGACCCCTAATGCCCACATGTCCCCCCGGGACACCCATGGGCGCCCCAAAGCTCCCATGCCCCCCCCGGGCACCCTGGGGCGCCCATGCACCCCCCATGCACCCATGGGCGCCCCAAAGGCACCCATGTCCCCCCTGGCACCCATGGGCAGCCATAGGGACCCCAAATGCACCTGGGAGCACCCATGGGCGCCCATGTGCCCCAATGCACCCCATGGGCACCCCTAGTGCACCCATGGGCGCCCCCCATGCACCCATGGGCACCCCAAAGCCCTCACGTCCTCCCGGGCACCCATGGGCAGCCATAGGGACTGCAAATGCACCCGGGGGCACCCCAGGGTGCTCATGCGCCCCAATGCACCCCATGGGCACCCCTAATGCACCCATGGGCGCCCTGGGGCACCCATGTCCCCCCCAAACCCCCATACGGACCCCTAATGCCCCCCGGGACCCCCAGGGGCACCCCACAGCACCCCAAAACTCCCATGTCCCCCATGCACCCCCTGGGCACCCATGGGCGCCCCTACTGCACCCATGGGCTCCCCGATGCCCCCGTGCCCCCCCCCGGGCACCCATGGGCCCCCCCGGCCCCTCCAGGTGCCGGCGGGCGCTGCCCCCCCCCGCGGGGCCGAATGATCCGGATAATCCGGGGCCGGGGGGGGCACCCAGGGGTGGGGGCGCCCGGGGGCTATAAAGGGCGGCGGGGGCCACCCGCGTCACCCAGAGCCGCTGTCACCCGGAGCCGGCGTCACCCGGAGCCGGCGTCACCCCAACTGGGTGTCACCCCAGCTCGGTGTCACCCGGAGCTGGTGTCACCCCAATTGGGTGTCACCCGGAGCCGCTGTCACCCACAGTCGGTGTCACCTGAATCCGGTGTCACCCCAACTCGGTGTCACCCCCGTCCGGTGTCACCGGGCGCCATGGCCGCCCCCCCCGGGGACGAGGCCAAGAAGGAGCTGGAGGCCGGTTCGGACCCGGGCAGCGAGGTGAGGGGGGGGCGGGGGGCACCCATGGGTGCTGGGGGGGGTGGGGGGGTCCCGGGTGCCTTGGGGGGGGGGGGGGGTGACCTGTCCCTAGGGTGGCACCGTGGGGGAGGGGAGGGTCTCGGACGCCTGGGCCCCTGGGGTGGAGGCGGGAGGGGGTCCCCTGGTTGAGGGGCCCCTGGGAAGGGCACCCAAGGGTGGGCGGCCCGGACGCCGGGGCCCCTCGGGACGTGTTAGCAGAGCCCCCCCCACCGGACAGGGGCTGTCCCGGACGCCGGGGCCCCGTGAGCGGGTGCGGGGGTGTCCCCTGACTCGGGTGTCCCCTGATTCAGGGTGTCCCCTGACTCGGGGTGTCCCCTGACTCGGGTGTCCCCTGCCCGGTGTCCCCTGATTCAGGGTGTCCCCCGCCCGGTGTCCCCTGACTCGGGTGTCCCCTGACTCGGGGTGTCCCCGCCCGGTGTCCCCCACTCGGTGTCCCCTGACTCGGGTCCCCCCTGACTCGGGTCCCCCCCAGGAGGGCTCCCCGGAGCCCCCCGAACAGGCCGGTTTCTTCGCGCTGCTGAGCGCGGTCCAGGGCAGCCGCCTGGAGCAGCAGCGCTGCAGCCTCCCGCCCGCCGCCGACGGTGACACGGGGACACGGAGGGGACACGGAGGGGACACGGGAGCGGGGGGACAGGGGGACATGGGGGGACACAGAGGGGACGGGGAAGGGGGGACTTGGGGGACACGGGGACTGGGGGGATGGGGGGGCACGGGGATGGGGGGACAACGGCGACACGGTGGGGACACAAGGACAGGGGGACATGGGACACGGGGACGGGGGGACACGGGGACCTGGGGGCGCGGGGGGGACACGGGGGGACACGGGGACGGGGTGGGGTGGGGGCCGCGCCGTTCCCGCCCGCGGCGCTTTTTCCCGCGGTCGGGGCGGGGCCTAGAGGGGAGGGGCGGGGCCTCAAGGCGGGGGCGGGCGCAGAGTGGGGGCGTGTCCTCCCGGGGCGGGGAGGGGGGCGTGTCCTCGAGGGGAGCGCGTCACGGCGGGGGGCGTGTCCCACTCGAGGGGGCGTGTCCCCGCCGTGACGCGGCGCTGACGTCACGGCGCAGGCGCGGAGGCGCTGCTGGAGCTGCTGGCGCATGCGCAGGGCCGCCGCATGGACGAGCAGCGGCTGCGCGTGGAGCAGATGCCCGGGTTCCCCCCCCCGCGGGTGCGCGCGCAGGGGGCGGGGCCACGGGGGGCGGGGCATCCACCGGGGGGCGGGGCATCCACCGGGGGGCGGGGCATCCACCGGGGGGCGGGACCGAAGGGGGCACCCACGGGTGGATCCAATGGGGGGGCCGTAGGGGGGAGCCCATGGGGGGGCACCTATAGGGTGGGCACCCATGGGGGCACCCATGGGGGGGGGGGGGGCGCACCCATTGGGGGGGGTCACCCATGGGGGGGGACCCGGGGTGGGGGGACACGACAGGGGCACCCATATGTGTGTGGGGGGAGGGGTGTCCCCTGAGGGGGGGCACCCATGGGGGGGGCAATGGGAGGAGCACCCGGGGGGGGCTCATGGGGGGGAGGGGACACCCACGGGGGGAGCACCCAAATTGGGGGGGGGTGACAGCGGTGTCACCTCCCCCCCACCCCGCTTTGTCCCCAGCAGAAGTGAGAGCTGCAGCCGGGAGCCCCCTGTGTCACCGGCCCCTCCCCTCCCCCGGTGTCACCGGTGTCACCAGCAGCCCCATCCCGTGACCCCCCCCCCCCCAATAAAATGTCCCCTCCCCCCCCGCCTGTCTGCTCTGCGCTGGCACCTGGGGACACCGGGTGGCACTTGGGGACATGGCACAGTCAGGGCCATGGGTGGCGCTTGGGCATGGGACATCCAAATCACTGGGTGGCACTTGGGGACATGGGACACCCACGTCATGGGGTGGCACTTGGGACACCTGGGTGGCACTTTGGGCTGTGTGACAACCAAATCATCGGGTGGCACTTGGGGACATGGCACAGTTGGGTCCTTGGATGGCACTTGAGGACATGGGACATCCGGGTGACACCTGGGTGGCATTTCCAAGTCACTGGGTGTGCTTAGGGACATCTGGGTGGCACTTGGGGACACAGGACACCTGGGTGGCACTAGGGGACACTGGACATCCAGGTTTGCTGGTGGCACTTGGGGACACAGGACACCTGGGTGGCACTAGGTGACCCAGAGTCTCTTGGTGGCACTTGGGGACACCAGGGCTGCACATGGGAGCCCTCGGGGACATGGGACACCCAGGGCTGGCAGCAGGGGACACGAGTGACACCCCGGTGGCACTTGGGGACAAACACGTGGCAGCTGCACGGGGAGGGGCCAGCACCGTTTATTGGAGCCTGGGGACATTGTGGGTGGCACCAAGTGTCCCCAAGGGGTTGCGCGGGCCCTGGTCAAAGTCCCCTCTGTCCCCAACGCGTCCCCAGCGGTGGCATCAGGACAGGTCTGCACGTCCCTTATGTCACCGGTATGTCCCCATGATGCCACCAGGCCACATCTGTGTGTCCCTTATGTCACTGACGCGTCTCTGTGATGTCACCAGGCTGTATCCGCATGTCCCTTATGTCCCCAGCGTATCCCCACGATGTCACCAGGCCATGTCGGTGTGTCCCTCGTATCACCGATGTGTCCCCATGATGTCACCAGGCCGCATCCATGTGTCCCTTATGTCACTGGCGTGTCCCCATGCTGTCACCAGGCCACATCTGTACATCCTTTATGTCACCAACGTGTCCCTGTGATGTCACCAGGCCACATCCATGTATCCCTTATGTCACCGGTGTGTCCCCGTGATGTCACCAAGCTGTGTCTGCATGTCCCTTACTCCATCGACGTGTCCCCACGATGCCACCAGGCCATGTCTGTGTATTCTTTGTGTCACTGATGTGCCTCCATGATGTCACCAGGCCACATCCATGTGTCCCTTATGTCACCGGTGTGTCCCCGCGATGTCCCCAGGCCGCAGCCGCGTGTCCTCTCTGTCACCGCGGTGTCACCGGGGCCCTCAGCGGGTCCCCTCCTGCGCCCGGCGCAGCCGCTCCTTGAGCTCCCGCATCCGCCGCCGCTGCGGGGACAGGGACACGGGGACATGGGGACATCAGGACACGGGGACAGGGACATGGGGACACAAGGAGGGGGACAGGGACATGGGCACGGGGAGGGGGACATGGGGACACAGGGAGGGGGACAGGGACACGGCGATGGGGACATGGGGACAGGGACATGGGGACACCGGGACATGGGGACAGGACATGGGGACAGGGACATGGGGACAGGGACATGAGGACAGGAACATGGGGACACGGGGACATGGGGACACGGGGACAGGGACATGGGGACACGGGGACAGGGACACGGGGACATCGGGACAGGGGGACAGGGACATGAGGACAGGAACATGGGGACACGGGGACATGGGGACACGGGGACAGGGACATGGGGACACAAGGAGGGGGACAAGGACATGGGACATGGGGACAGGGACATGGGAACACAGGACATGGGGATGGGGACATGGGGACAGGGACACAGGGACATGGCCTGCAGGTGTCCCCTCCTGACTTGGGCTTGGCGAGAGGGAGGGGACACTGGGGGTGGCACTGGGGACAGTGGGAACAGGATTGGGGACACCGGGTGGCCCTGGGGACACCGGGGTGACACCGGGGTGACACAGGGGACAGCACTGGGGACACTGGGGGTGGCACTGGGGACAGTGCTGGGGGCACTGGGACGGCCCTGGGGACATTGGGATGGTCCCAGGGACACCGGGGATGGCCCTGGGGACACTGGGTGGCCCTGGGGACACCGGGGTGACACCGGGGTGACACAGGGGACAGCACTGGGGACACTGGGGGTGGCACTGGGGACAGTGCTGGGGGCACTGGGACGGCCCTGGGGACATTGGGATGGTCCCAGGGACACCGGGGATGGCCCTGGGGACACCGGGTGGCCCTGGGGACACCGGGGTGACACCGGGGTGACACGGGGGACACCGGGGCCGCCGCTCTCACCCGCTCGGGGTCGTCGGGGGGGAAGATCTCCCGCTGCGGAAGGAGGGGGCGTCACCGGGGGGGGACGGGGGCCCCGGCGTCCGGGTGTCCCCATCCCCCCCCAACAAGGGGCCCCGGCGTCCGGGCACAGCCCCCCCCGTCCCCCCTGTCCCTGTCACCTTCCTGTGCCCCATGAGGGGCCCTGGTGTCCCCGTCCCCCCTGTCCCCCGTCCCCTGTCCTTGTCACCTTCCTGCGCTCCACAAGGGGCCCCAGTGTCCCCGTCCCCCCTGTCCCTCCGGTGTCCCCGTCACCTTCTTGCGCTCCAGGAGGGGCCCCGGTGTCCCTGTCCCCCCGATGTCCCCTGTCCCCGTCACCTTCCTGCACTCCACAAGGGGCCCTGGTGTCCCCGTCCCCTGTCCCCCTGGTGTCCCCTGTCCCCCTGTCCCCGTCACCTTCCTGTGCTCCAGGAGGGGCCCCGGTGTCCCCATCCCCCCGGTGTCCCCGTCCTCCCTGTCCCCTGTCCCCCCTGTCCCCCCGATGTCCCCCCTGTCCCCCTGTCCCTGTCCCCGTCACCTTCCTGCGCTCCACAAGGGGCCCCAGTGTCCCCTGTCCCCCCGTCCCTCCTGTCCCCCCGGTGTCCCCGTCCCCCCTGTCCCCCTGTCCCTGTCACCTTCCTGCGCTCCACGAGCGGCCCCTGTCCCCCCGTCCCCCTGGTGTCCCCATCCCCCCTGTCCCCCCGTCCCTGTCCCCTCCGTCCCCGTCACCTTCCTGCGCTCCACAAGGGGCCCCAGTGTCCCCATCCCCCCGTCCCTCCTGTCCCCCCGGTGTCCCCGTCCCCCCTGTCCCCCCGTCCCTGTCCCCCTGTCCCCGTCACCTTCCTGCGCTCCAGGAGGGGCCCTGGTGTCCCTGTCCCCCCAGTGTCCCCGTCCTCCCTGTCCCCTGTCCCCCCCGTCCCCGCTGTCCCCGTCACCTTCCTGCGCTCCACGCGCTCCTCGAAGTAGCCGCCCTGGTTGGACACCCAGAACATGGAGACGGGGAAGGACAAATAGAGGAGCATCTGGGGACAGGGACAGCGGGGGTCACCGCGAGGACACGGGGACATCAGGAGTGTCACCTGGGGGACACGGGGGGACCACGGGGGACATGGGGACACGGAGTGTCACCATGGGGGACATGGGGGCACCGGGGTGTCCCCGGAGAGGGGGACACGGGGACACCAAGGGGGGTCACAGGGACATGGGGGGTGTCACCAAGGGGGACATGGGGGGGGGCACAGGAACATCAGGGGTGTCACCAGGAGGGATATGGGGATACGGGGGTCACCAAGGGGAACACGGGGACACCGAGGGGGGGACATGGGGACATGGGGGGTGCCACCAAGGGGGACATGGGGACACCAAAGGGGGGAACACAGGGGGGGTCACAGGGACATTGGGGGTGCCCGCGACAGGGGGACATGAGGTCACCAAGGGGGGGGGGGGGCACACGGGGTCATGTGACCCCTCCCCAATGTCCCCTGCCCCCCCGGGGTCCCCTGAGGCCCCTTGGGGACACCAGGGCCACCCGCGGGGGGGGGGGGGGGAACGTGCTGCCTCCCCCGACCCCCCTTATTGCCCCCCCGGGGGCCTAAAACCCCCCCGACCCCCCCCCCCATGGTCCTATTGCCCCCCTCAAACACCCCCCCCCCCAGGCCCGTTTTGCCCCCCCGACCCAAATACCCCCCCCTTATTGCCCCCCCCCGCCCCGCGCACCCGGAACACCTCCAGCTTCACCCCCATGGCGGCGCCCGCGCCGCGCCGGCCGCGCCGCCCCGCAGCATCGCGGCCCCCCATTGGCCGCCCGCGCAGCGTCGGCGCCTCCCATTGGCGGGCGGCGGCGGGAGGCGGGGCGGGGCGCGGCTGAGGCGGGGCGGGGCGCGAAGCGCGGCGCGTGACGTCAGCGAGGCACGTGACGTCACTCAGCGCGCCGGAAGCGCGGGCGGGAGCTGGCGGCCATGGCGGAGCGAGAGGGGCCGGAGGCGACGGAAGCGACAGAAACGGGGACAAAAATGGCAGAAACGGGGACAAAAGTGACAGAGATGGGGACGGAAACCACAGAAATGGTGACAGAAACCCCCGAAATGGCGACGGAGCGACAGGGGCGGCGGAGGGAGCGGCGACAGAGACGGCAGAGGCGACAGAGGGGACGACAGAGATGCGACAGAGGCGACAGAGGCGGCGACAGAGGCGACAGGAATGGTGACAGAAGCGACGCAAATGGCGGTAGAGGTGGCAGAAGCGACAGAGGCGACGGAAATGGGGATAGAGGCGACAGAGGTGGGGACGGAGGCGACAGAGGCGGCGACAGAAGGACAGAAGAGGCGACAGAGATGGCGACAGAGGGGACAGAGATGGCGACAGAGGCGACAGAGGCGACAGCGGCCGCGGGGCGCCCGGAGCTGCTCTTGGTGAGTGGGGGAGGGGCGCGGGCGCCATCTTGCGGGGGCGGGGCCACGTGGGGGGGTTGGGGACACCCCGGTGTCCCGCGGTCGCCGCTGTCCCTCCCCTCCGGGTCGCTCTGTCCCCGTGGGCCCTGGCTCTGTCCCCAAGGGTGTCCCAAGGTGTCCCCAAGGGTGTCCCCACCCTGTCCCCTTGCTCTGTCCCCGCTCTGTGTCCCCACTGGTGTCCCGTGTCCCCATTGGTGTCCGTGTCCCCATCCATGTCCCTTCCTCTCTGTCCTTGTCTTCTTGTCCCGCTGTCCCCTCATCCCCCCCATGTCCCCATCCCTGTCCCCCGTTGTCACCTCCCTCCTCATCACCATCCTCACGTTGTCCCCCTCACGTCCCCATGTCCCCCTATGTCCCGTGTCCCTGTGTCCCCCAACGTCCTCACATCTTCCTGTCCCCTAATGTCCCCATATGTTCCCCGATGCGGACGTGAGGGGACACGGGGACAAGTTCCCCCTCTCATTCTCATGTCCCCTGACGTCCCCATGTGTCCCCAATGTCCCTCATTGTCCCCAGGCCGCCGAGGACGTGTCCCATGAGGAGCAGCTCCTGGCTCCATGTCCCCGATGTCCCTGTTATCCCCAATGTCCCCGATGTCCCTCATTGTCCCTGATGTCCCTCATTGTCCCCGATGTCCCCAATGTCCCTCGTTGTCCCCAGGCTGCGGAGGACGTGTCCCACGAGGAGCAGCTCCTGGCTCCATGTCCCCGTTATCCCCAATGTCCCCGATGTCCTTCATTATCCCAATGTCCCCGATGTCCCTCATTGTCCCGATGTCCCTCATTGTCCCCAATGTCCCTCATTGTCCCCAGGCCGCCGAGGACGTGTCCCACGAGGAGCAGCTCCTGCGCTGTCCCTTCTCGGTCCCCTCCTGGCTCCGTGTCCCCGTTATCCCCGATGTCCCCGATGTCTCCGTTATCCCCAATGTCCCCGATGTCCCTCATTGTCCCCAATGTCCCTCATTGTCCCAGGCCGCGGAGGACGTGTCCCACGAGGAGCAGCTCCTGCGCTGTCCCTTCTCGGTCCGTTCCTGGCTGCGCTACCTGGACGCCAAGCGCCGGGCGCCGCCCGCGCGGCTCAACCTGCTGTACGAGAGGGCCCTGCGGCAGCTGCCGGGGCAGGTGGGACCGCGGTGTCACCAATGTGTCACCAACGGGTCATCGGGGTCACCACCGTGTCCCGGCTGGGGTCCCATAACATCCCCTGGGTCACTGCGACATCCCCATGGGGGTCCCATAACGTCACCGTGTTCCCAGGGCCCTGCGGCAGCTGCTGGGCAGGTGGGACCACGGTGTCACCAACGGGTCACCAGGGCCACCACCGTGTCCCCTGGGGTCACTGCAATGTCCCATGGGGTCCTATAACGTCACTCTGTCCCCAGGGCCCTGCGGCAGCTGCCGGGCAGGTGGGACACTGCAATGTCACCAACGGGTCACCAACGGGTCACCGATGGGTCACCGGGGCCACCACGGTGTCACCAGGCCACCACCATGTCCCCTGGGGTCCCATAACATCCCCTGGGGTCACTGCAATGTCCCCATGGGGTCCCATAACGTCACTGTGTCGCCAGGGCCCTGTGCCAGCTGCCGGGCAGGTGGGACCGCAGCATCACCACGTGTCACCAACGGGTCACCAATGTGTCCCCAGGGCCACCATCGTGTCCCCTGGGATCACTGCAATCTCCCATGGAGTCCTATAACATCACCGTGTCCCCAGGGCCCTGCGCCAGCTGCCCAGCTGGTGGAACCATAGTGTCACCAACATGTCACCAACGGGTCATCGGGGTCACCACCATGTCCCCTGGGGTCACTGCAATGTCCCCATGGGGTCCTATAATGTCACTGTGTCCCCAGGGCCCTGCGGCAGCTGCCAGGCAGGTGGGACACCGCGATGTCACCGACGGGTCACCGGGCCACCACGGTGTCACCAGGGCCACCACCGTGTCCCCTGGGGTCCCATAACATCCCTGGGTCACTGCGACATCCCCATGGGGTCCCATAACGTCACTGTGTCCCCAGGGCCCTGCGCCAGCTGCCGGGCAGGTGGGACCACAACGTCACCAACAGGTCACCAACGTGTCCCCAGGGCCACCATGGTGTCACCAGGGCCACCACCATGTCCCCTGGGGTCACTGCAATGTCCCCATGGGGTCCCATAACATCCCCGGGTCACTGCAACGTCCCCTTGGAGTCCCATAACATCGCTGTCCCCAGGGCCCTGCGCCAGCTGCCTGGCAGGTGGGACCGTGGTGTCACCAACGGGTCACCGGGGCCATCACCGTGTCCCCTTGGACACAGCCATGTCCCCTGGTTTCACTGCAACGTCCCCTTGGCGTCCCATAGTGTCACCGTGTCCCCAGGGCCCTGCGCCAGCTGCCCGGCAGGTGGACCGTGATGTCACCAACGTGTCCCCAGGGCCACCGTGGTGTCACCAAGATGTCCCCAGGGCCACCACCATGTCCCTGGGGCAGAACCATGTCCCATATAGGGTCCATAACATCCCCGCCATGTCCCTAGGGCCACCAGGACGTCCTCTGGGGGTCAGTGTCACATCCCCACAGGGCCACTGGGTGTCCCACAGGGTCACCGTGATGTCCCCCGGGGTCACTGCAATGTCCCCTGGGCACAGGGAGGGTCCCCATGGGGAGAGAGGAGGGGGGCAGCTGGTTGGGGGGTGGTGGCCCCCGTGGTGACCATGGTGGTGACGTCAATGGAGCCATGATGGTGACCGTGGTGGTGGCTCTGGTGATGGCCATGGTGGTGACCAGGGTGGTGGCCACGACGGTGGCCCTGGTGGTGGCCGGGTGCTGGCGGCAGTGGCCACGATGGTGACCAGGGTGGTGGCCCCGTTGGCACAGGGTGCTCATGACGGTGGCCAAGGTGGTGGCCAGGTGCTCATGGTGGTGGCCGCGATGGTGACCAGGGGGGGTGGCCCCAGTTGTGGCCATGATGGTGACCGGGGTGGTGGCCCTGGGGGCACTGGGTGCTCACGATGGTGACCAGGGTGGTGGTGATGGGGGAGACCATGGTGGTGACCAGGGTGGTGGCTGGGATGGTGGCCAGGTGACCAGGGTGGTGGCCACAATGGTGACTTCGATGGTGACCAGGGTGGTGGCCCGGTGGCACTGGGTGCTCATGGTGGTGTCTATGATGGTGGCCAGGATGGTGGCCCCGGTGGCACTGGTGCTCATGGTGGTGGCCACGATGGTGACCAGGGTGGTGGCCACAATGGTGACCTCAATGGTGACCGGGGTGGTGGCCCCGATGGCACTGGGTGCTCATGGTGGTGGCCCCACTGGTGGCTGGGTGACCAGGGTGGGTACCCTGGTGGCACTGGGTGCTCATGATGGTGGCCATGGTGGTGACCAGGGTGGTGGTCCCAGTGGCACTGGGTGCTCACGATGGCGACCAGGGTGGTGGCCCCACTGGTGGCACTGGGTGCTCACGATGGTGGCCACGATGGTGACCATGGTGGTGGCCCTGGTGGCAGTGGGTGCTCACGATGGTGACCAGGGTGGCGGTCATGGTGGAGACCATGATGGTGACCTGAGTGGTGGCTGGGGTGGTGGCCAGGTGACCAGGGTGGTGGCCACAATGGTGACCTCAGTGCTGACCAGGATGGTGGCCCTGATGGCACTGGGTGCTCATGGTGGTCACCACGATGGTGACCAGGGTGGTGGCCACATGATGACCTCGTTGGTGACCAGGGTGGTGGCCCCACTGGTGGCACTGGGTGTACATGGTGGTGGCCACGATGGTGACCAACGTGGTGGCCACAATGGTGACCTCAATGGTGACGGGGTGGTGGCCCCGGTGGCACTGGGTGCTCACGATGGTGACCAGGGTGGTGGCCCCGGTGGCAGTGGGTGCTTGCGGGGGTGGCCATGGTGGTGACCAGGGTGGTGGCCCCGGTGGCACTGGGTGCTCACGATGGTGACCAGGGTGGCGGTCATGGTGGAGACCATGATGGTGACCTGAGTGGTGGCTGGGTGGTGGCCAGGTGACCAGGGTGGTGGCCACAATGGTGACCTCAGTGCTGACCAGGATGGTGGCCCTGATGGCACTGGGTGCTCATGGTGGTCACCACGATGGTGACCAGGGTGGTGGCCATGATGGTGACCTCAATGGTGGCCCGCTGGTGACCAGTGACCAGGGTGTGGCCCCACTGGTGGCACTGGGTGTTCATGGTGGTGGCCAGGTGACCAGGGTTGTGGCCACAATGGTGACCTCAATGCTGACCAGGATGGTGGCCCTGGTGGCACTGGGTGCTCATGGTGGTGGCCACGATGGTGACCAACGTGGTGGCCACAATGGTGACCTCAATGGTGACTGGGGTGGTGGCCCTGGTGGCACTGGGTGCTCACGATGGTGACCAGGGTGGTGGCCCCGGTGGCAGTGGGTGCTCGCGGGGGTGGCCATGGTGGTGACCAGGATGGTGGCCCCAGTGGCACTGGGTGCTCATGATGGTGACCAGGGTGGTGGCCCTGGTGGCACTGGGTGCTCATGGTGGTGGCCATGATGGTGACCAGGGTGGTGGCCCCCGGTGGCACTGGGTGCTCGCGGCGGTGGCCCCGCTGGTGGCCCGCGGTGGCCCCGCGGTGGCCCTGTCCCCACGGTCCCCGCTGTCCCCGCAGCTACAAGCTCTGGTACCTCTACCTGAAGCAGCGACGGCGCCAGGTGAAGGCCAAGTGCGTCACCGACCCGGCCTACGAGGAGGCCAACAACTGCCACGAGCGCGCCCTGGTCTTCATGCACAAGGGTGGGGACACCGTGGGGACACCCAGGGGACATGGAGGGACATGGGGGACACCCAGGGGACGGAGCGCCCTGGTCTTCATGCACAAGGTGGGGACATGGGGAACCCACGGGACACTGTGGGGACACCCAGGGGTCAATGTGCCCTGGTCTTCATGCACAAGGTGGGGACACCATGGGGACAGCGTGGGACACCCAGGGACATGGAGGGACATGGGACACCCAGGGGACGGAGCGCCCTGGTCTTCATGCACAAGGTGGGGACATGGGGACACCCAGGGGACAGCGGTGGGGACACCCAGGGGACACTGTGGGGGACAGCGCGCCCTGGTCTTCATGCACAAAGTGGGGACACATGAGAGACATGGGGACACCCAGGGGACGGAGCGCCCTGGTCTTCATGCACAAGGTGGGGACACCGTGGGGACACCATGGGGACACCATGGGGACACCCAGGGGACATGGAGGGACATGGGGACACCCAGGGGGACAGCGCGCGCTTGTCTTCATGCACAAGGTGGGGACACCATGGGGACAGCCAGGGGCCCCTCAGGGGGCAGCGCACGCTGGTCTTCATGCACAAGGTGGGACATGGGGACACCGTGGGGACACCGTGGGGACAAGCGCGCCCTGGTCTTCATGCACAAGGTGGAGACACTGTGGGGACACTCAGGGGACATAGAGGGACATGGGGACACCCAGGGGACAGCGCGCGCTTGTCTTCATGCATAAGGTGGGGACACCCAGGGGACACCCAGGGGACATGGAGGGACATGGGACACCCAGGGACAGAGCGCCCTGGTCTTTATGCACAAGGTGGGGACACGGGGACGCCGTGGGGACAGCATGGGGACACCGTGGGGACACCCAGGGGACATGGAGAGACATGGGGATACTCAGGGACAGCCAGGGGACAGCGTGGGGACACCCAGGGGAGAGCGCGCCCTGGTCTTCACGCAGAAGGTGGGACATGGGGACAGCGTGGGGACACTACAAGAGGGGACAGCAGGGAGAGCAGGGACACGGGGAGGGGACATGGGGACACCCAGGGACACCGGGCGTTCTGCTTCATGCACAAGGTGGGGACACGAGGACAGCAGGGGACAGCGTGGGGACAGCGTGGGGATGCCCAGGGGACACCACAGGGGACACCAAGGAGAGAGGGGACATCGTGGGGAGCCAGATCAGATGGGGACACGGAGGGACATGGAGGGACGCGGCCAGGTGGAGATGGGGACACGGGCAGGGGACATGGGGACACGTTAGGGCACATGGAGGGACATGGGACACCCAGGGGACACCGGGCGCTGCTCTTCATCCACAAGGAGGGGACACATCCCCCAGATGTCACCGACGTCCCTGCTGCTGTCCCCAACGTCCCCATTGCTGTCCCCGCAGATGCCGGCGCGTGTGCTGGACTATCGCGCGTTCCTGGGTGCGCAGGGCACGTCACCCGCACCTGTCACATGCCCGATGTCCCCCCCAGTGTCCCCAATGTCCCTCACTGATGTCCCCAACATCCCCTGTCACTGTCCCAATGTCTCCTCTCGCTGTCCCCTGTCACTGTCCCCATGTCCCTGCAGATGTCACGCGTGTGGCTGGACTACTGCTCGTTCCTGGGTGCGCAGGGCCCCGTCACCCGCACACGTCACATCCCCAATGTTCCCTTCAATGTCCCCAAGGTCCCTCACTGCTGTCCCCAATGTCCCCCGCAATGTCCCCAATGTCCCCTGTCACTGTCCCCAGCGTCCCCTGTCGCTGTCCCCAATGTCCCCACAGATGTCACGCGTGTGGCTGGATTACTGCTCGTTCCTGGTGCGCAGGGCCGCGTCACCCGCACGCGCCACAGCCCCAATGTCCCTCACTGATGTCCCCAATGTCCCCTCTCACTGTCCCCAGTGTCATTTGTCACTGTCCCCGCAGATGCCGCGCATGTGGCTGGATTACTGCTTGTTCCTGGGTGCGCAGGGCCGCGTCACCCGCTACACGTCACATCCCCAATGTCCCCTTCAATGTCCCCAATGTCCCTCACTGCTGTCCCCAATGTCCCCTGTCATTGTCCCCAATGTCCCCGCAGATGCCGCGCTGTGGCTGGATTGCTGCTCATTCCTGGGTGCACAGGGCCGCGTCACCCGCACACGTCACATCCCCAATGTCCCCTTCAGTGTCCCCAATGTCCCTCACTGCTGTCCCCAATGTCCCCCGCAATGTCCCCAATGTCCCCTGTCACTGTCCCCAACGTCCCCATGTCGCTGTCCCAATGTCCCCACAGATGCCACGCGTGTGGCTGGACTACTGCTCGTTCTGGCGGCGCAGGGCCGCGTCACCCGCATGCGCCACAGCCCCAGTGTCCCTCACTGATGTCCCCAATGTCCCTCACTGATGTCCCCAATGTCTCCTCTCGCTGTCCCCTGTCACTGTCCCCAATGTCCCCGCAGATGCCGGCGCGTGTGGCTGGATTACTGCTCGTTCCTGGGTGCGCAGGGCCGCATCACCCGCACACAGTCACAGCCCCGATGTCCTGTCAGTGTCCCCTCGGTGTCCCCAATGTCCCCTCTCAATGTCCCCAGTGTCATTTGTCACTTGTCCCCGCAGATGCCGCGCGTGTGGCTGGACTACTGCTCGTTCCTGGCGGCGCAGGGCCGCGTCACGCGCACGCGCCGCGCGTTCGAACCGGGGCGCTGCGGGCGCTGCCCGTCACCCAGCACCGCCGCCTGTGGCCGCTCTACCTGCGCTTCGTGCGGCGGCACCCGCTGCCCGAGACGGCCGTGCGCGTCTACCGGCGCTACCTCAAGGTACTGGGTGCTGCGGGGCACCCATGGGTGCTGGGGGGGACCATGAGCACCTGTGGGTGCTGGGGGGGAACCCATGGGTGCTGCGGGGGGGGACTGGGTACTGCAGGGAGCCTGGGTGCGCGTTCTACCAGCGCTACCTCAAGGTGGGCGGGCACCCGTGGGTGCTGCGGAGGGACCCATGGGTGCTGCGGGGGGGGCCGTGCGCGTCTACCGGCGCTACCTCAAGGTGGGCACCCATGGGTGCTGGGGGACCCATGGGTGCTGCGGGGGGACTGTGCGCGTCTACCGGCGCTACCATCAAGGTGGGCGGGCACCCATGGGTGCTGGGGGGGGACCCATGGGTGCTGCAGGGGGGCCGTGCGCGTCTACCGGTGCTACCTCAAGGTACTGGGTGCTGCGGGGGACCCATGGGTGCTGCAGGGACCTGGGTGCTGCGGGGGAGCCATGGGCACCCATGGGTGCTGCAGGGACCTGGG
Organism: Tinamus guttatus; assembly: GCF_059628265.1. Classification (NCBI taxonomy): domain Eukaryota; kingdom Metazoa; phylum Chordata; class Aves; order Tinamiformes; family Tinamidae; genus Tinamus; species Tinamus guttatus. The sequence continues at coordinate 20,481 of NW_028289149.1, read as the reverse complement.
TGCTGCGGGGGTGCCGTGCGCGTCTACCGGCGCTACCTCAAGGTACTGGGTGCTGCGGGGCACCCATGGGTGCTGCGGGGGACTGGGTGCGCGTCTACCGGTGCTACCTCAAGGTACTGGGTGCTGCGGGGCACCCATGGGTGCTGCGGGGGGACTGGGTGCGCGTCTACCGGTGCTACCTCAAGGTACTGGGTGCTGCGGGGCACCCATGGGTGCTGCGGGGGGGCCATGCGCGTCTACCGGCGCTACCTCAAGGTACTGGGTGCTGCAGGGCACCCATGGGTGCTGCGGGGGGACTGGGTGCGCGTCTACCGGTGCTACCTCAGGGTACTGGGTGCTGCGGGGCACCCATGGGTGCTGCGGGGGGACCAGTGCGCGTCTACTGGCGCTACCTCAAGGTGGGCGGGCACCCATGGGTGCTGGGGGGGGACCCGTGGGTGCTGGGGGGGGACCATGAGCACCCGTGGGTGCTGGGGGGGGGACCATGAGCACCCGTGGGTGCTGCGGGGGGACTGTGCGCGTCTACCGGCGCTACCTCAAGGTGGGCAGGCACCCATGGGTGCTGCGGGGGGACCCATGGGTGCTGCGGGGGGGGGCCGTGCGCGTCTACCGGCGCTACCTCAAGGTGGGCGGGGCACCCATGGGTGCTGGGGGGGACCCATGGGTGCTGGGGGGGGACCATGAGCACCCGTGGGTGCTGCGGGGGGGACCCATGGGTGCTGCAGGGGTGGGTCTGGGCACCCATGGGTGCTGTGGGGAGACTGGGTACTGCAGGGAGCCTGGGTGCGCGTCTACCGGCGCTACCTCAAGGTGGGCGGGCACCCATGGGTGCTGGGGGGGGGACCCATGGGTGCTGCAGGGGGGCCGTGTGCGTCTACCGGCGCTACCTCAAGGTACTGGGTTCTGCGGGGGACCCGTGGGTGCTGCGGGGGGGACTGGGCACCTGAGGGTGCTGCGTGGGGCCTTTGGGTGTCCCTGGGTGCTGCAGGGGGACCTGAGTGCCCATGGGTGCTGCAGGGGCCCTTGGGTGTCTGCGGGGGGCCCTTGGTGCCCCTGGGTGCTGCGGGGGGACCCAGGCACCCGTGGGTGCTGCAGGGGGGACCTGGGTGCCCCTGAGTGCTGCGGGAGGCTCATGGGTGCTGTGGGGGGGCTTGGGTGCTGTGGGTGCTATGGGGACCCTTGGATGCCCATGGGTGCTGCAGAGGGCTCTTAGGTGCTGCGGGGGCTCTTGGGGGCCCATGGGTGCTGCAAGGGGTCCTGGGCGCCCATGGGTGCTGTGGGGGGCCCTGGGGGCTGCAGGGTATCCTGGGGGCCCTGCAGCGCCCATGGGCGCCCCTGGGTGCTGCAGGGACCTTTGGGTGGCCATGCAGACCCCTGGGTGCCCATGCACACCCTTGGGTGTCCATAGGTGCTGCAGGGACCCTTGGGTGCCTATGGGGTCCCTAGGTGCTGGTGGGACCCTTAAGTGCTGCTGGGACCCTTGGGTGCCCATGGGGGCCCTTGAGCACTGTGGGGACCCTTGGGTGCCCATGGGGTCCTAGGTGCTAGGGGGACCCTTAAGTGCTGCTGGGACCCTTGGTCCTGTGGGGGCCCTTGGGTGCCGCAGGGGACCCTTTGGTGCCCGTGAGGTCCCTAGGTGCTGCGGAGGCCCTTGGGTGCTGTGAGCACCCTTGGGTGCACATGGGACCCTTGGGTGCTGCCGGGGACCCTCAGGGGCCCAAGGGGACCCTTGGGTGCCCTGGGTGCTGCGGGAGCCCTGGGTGCCCCATGGGGTCTGGGCGCCGCTGGCAGACCCAGGACAGGGATGGAGGTGGCCGGGGACACGGGAAGGGGACACAGGCCAGGGCGGAGGTGACGGGTGTCCCCATTGTCCCCGTTGTCCCCGTTGTCCCCAGCTGTGTCCCGAGAACAGCCGAGGAGTTTGTCACCTACCTGCGCTCGGCCGGGCGGCTGGACGAGGCGGCCGTGAGGCTGGCGGCCCTGGTCAACGACGAGCGCTTCGTGTCCAAGGAGGGCAAGAGCAACTACAGGTGGGTGCTGGGGCACCCATGGGTGCTGGGGTGACATGGGGCACCCATGGGTGCTGCGGTGACAAGGGGCGCCCATGGGTGCTGGGGGGGGTGACGTGGGGCACCCATGGGTGCTGAGGGATCCTGGTCAACGACGAGCGCTTCGTGTCCAAGGAGGGCAAGAGCAACTACCAGGTGGGTGCTGGGGCACCCATGGGTGCTGGGGTGACAGGGGGCACCCATGGGTGCTATGGGGTGCTGGGGGCACCCATGGGTGCTGAGGGATCCTGGTCAACGACGAGCGCTTCGTGTCCAAGGAGGGCAAGAGCAACTACCAGGTGGGTGCTGGGGCACCCATGGGTGCTGGGGGGCTGGGGACCCCCATGAGCACTGCAGTGACATGGGGCACCCATGGGTGCTGGGGGCGGCCGTGGTCAACGATGAGCGCTTCGTGTCCAAGGAGGGCAAGAGCAACTACCAGGTGGGTGCTGGGGCACCCATGGGTGCTGGGGTGACGTGGGGCACCCATGGGTGCTGAGGGATCCTGGTCAACGACGAGCGCTTCGTGTCCAAGGAGGGCAAGAGCAACTACCAGGTGGGTGCTGGGGCACCCATGGGTGCTGGGGTGACAGGGGGCACCCGTGGGTGCTGGGGGGCTGGGGACCCCCATGAGTACTGCAGTGACATGGGGCACCCATGGGTGCTGGGGGTGGCCCTGGTCAACGACGAGCGCTTCGTGTCCAAGGAGGGCAAGAGCAACTACCAGGTGGGTGCTGGGGCACCCATGGGTGCTGGGGGCGCCCATGGGTGCTGGGGTGACAGGGGGCACCCATGGGTGCTGAGGGATCCTGGTCAACGACGAGCGCTTCGTGTCCAAGGAGGGCAAGAGCAACTACCAGGTGGGTGCTGGGGCACCCATGGGTGCTGGGGGGGGACCCATGGGTGCTGGGGTGACGTGGTGCACCCATGGGTGCTGAGGGATCCTGGTCAACGACGAGCGCTTCGTGTCCAAGGAGGGCAAGAGCAACTACCAGGTGGGTGCTGGGGCACCCATGGGTGCTGGGGGGCTGGAGACCCCCATGAGTACTGCAGTGACATGGGGCACCCATGGGTGCTGGGGTAACATGGGGCGCCCATGGGTGCTATGGGGTGCTGGGGGCACCCATGGGTGCTGAGGGATCCTGGTCAACGACGAGCGCTTCGTGTCCAAGGAGGGCAAGAGCAACTACCAGGTGGGTGCTGGGGCACCCATGGGTGCTGGGGGGTGCTGGGGTTACGTGGGGCACCCATGGGTGCTGAGGGATCCTGGTCAACGACGAGCGCTTCGTGTCCAAGGAGGGCAAGAGCAACTACCAGGTGGGTGCTGGGGCACCCATGGGTGCTGGGGGCGCCCATGGGTGCTGGGGTGACAGGGGGCACCCATGGGTGCTGGGGGGTGCTGGGGGCACCCATGGGTGCTGGGGTGACGCGGGGCACCCATGGGTGCTGGGGGGTGCTGGGGGCGCCCATGGGTGCTGGGGTGACAAGGAGCACTGTCACCCTTAGCTGTCCCCTCACTGTCCCCTCGTTGTCCCCGCAGCTGTGGCATGAGCTGTCCCCCATTGTCCCTTTGTTGTCTTTGCAGCTGTGGCACGAGCTGTCCCCTCACTGTCCCCATGTGCCCTCGTTGTCTCCTCACTGTCCCCATGTCCCCTCACTGTCCCCTCACTGTCCCAGCAGCTGTGGCACGAGCTGTCCCCCATTGTCCCCCATTGTCCCCCATTGTCCCCTCGTTGTCCCCTCGTTGTCCCCTCGTTGTCCCCGCAGCTGTGGCACGAGCTGTCCCCTCCGTGTCCCCATTGTCCCCTCCGTGTCCCCATTGTCCCCTCATTGTCCCCTCACTGTCCCCGTGTCCCCTCGTTGTCCCCACAGCTGTGGCACGAGCTGTCCCCTCCGTGTCCCCATTGTCCCCTCCGTGTCCCCATTGTCCCCTCATTGTCCCCTCACTGTCCCCGTGTCCCCGCAGCTGTGGCACGAGCTGTCCCCTCAGTGTCCCCATTGTCCCCTCAGTGTCCCCATTGTCCCCTTGTCCCCGCAGCTGTGGCACGAGCTGTCCCCTCAGTGTCCCCATTGTCCCCTCAGTGTCCCCATTGTCCCCTCATTGTCCCCTCACTGTCCCCATTGTCCCCTCGTTGTCCCCACAGCTGTGGCACGAGCTGTCCCCTCACTGTCCCCATTGTCCCCTCGTTGTCCCCGCAGCTGTGGCACGAGCTGTCCCCTCACTGTCCCCATGTCCCCTCGTTGTCCCCACAGCTGTGGCACGAGCTGTCCCCTCAGTGTCCCCATTGTCCCCTCGTTGTCCCCGCAGCTGTGGCACGAGCTGTCCCCTCAGTGTCCCCATTGTCCCCTCGTTGTCCCCGCAGCTGTGGCACGAGCTGTGCGCGCTCATCTCGCAGCACCCGGAGCAGGTGACGTCCCTGGACGCCGGCGCCATCATCCGCGGGGGCCTGACCCGCTTCACGGACCAGCGCGGGCAGCTCTGGTGCGCCCTGGCCGACTACTACATCCGCTCGGGCCACTTCGAGAAGGTGGGGACACTTGGGGACATGTGGGGACACGTGGGGACACGTGGGGACATGTGGGGACACGGGGGGACATGGGGGGACACAGGACATGGGGACACATGGGGACACACAAGGACGCCCTGGCCGACTACTACATCCGCTCGGGCCACTTCGAGAAGGTGGGGACACGCGGGGACACGTGGGGACATGTGGGGACACGCGGGGACATGTGGGGACACGCGGGGACACGTGGGGACATGTGGGAACACGGGGGGGGCACGGGGGGACACAGGGGGATACAGGGAAACCCGGGGACACGGGACGCGCGATGACACACAGGGCTGCCCTGGCCGACTACTACATCCGCTCAGGCCACTTTGAGAAGGTGGGGACACTTGGGGACACGCGGGGACATGTGGGGACACGGGGGGATACAGGACATGGGGACACGCGATGACACACAGGGACGCCCTGGCCGACTACTACATCCGCTCGGGCCACTTCGAGAAGGTGGGGACACCTGGGGACACGTGGGGACATGTGGGGACATGTGGGGACATGTGCGGACACATGGGGACATGTGGGGATACGGGGGGATACAGGACATGGGGACACACGGGGACACGTGGGGACGCCCTGGCCGACTACTACATCCGCTCGGGCCACTTCGAGAAGGTGGAGACACCTGGGGACATGTGGGGACACGTGGGGACACGTGGGGACACATGGGGACACGGGGGGACACGGGGACACACAGGACATGGGGACACACGGGGACACGTGGGGACGCCCTGGCCGATTACTACATCCGCTCGGGCCACTTCGAGAAGGTGGGGACACCTGGGGACACGTGGGGACACGTGGGGACACGTGGGGATACAGGGAAACCCAGGGACACGGGACACATGGGGACACACAGGGACGCCCTGGCCGACTACTACATCCGCTTGGGCCACTTCGAGAAGGTGGGGACACCTGGGGACACGTGGGGACACGTGGGGACACAAGGGGACACGGGAGTGACCTGTGTCACCCCCCACACTTGGGTGTCCCAGGTCCCCCACGGAGCGTCCCAACACCCTGGTGTCCCCTGGGGCCACCCGCACTGGGCACCAGGGGGGACACAGCCACCACGGGGTTGGTGGCATCCACCAGGGGATGGTGGCCCTGGCACTGATGCCACCTGGGCAGGGTGGTGGCAGCCACCGGGGGTGGTGGCAGTGGCCACCAGGGGATGGTGGCCAGCAGGGATGGTGGCCCTGGCACTGAGGCCACCAGGGCAGAGTGGTGGCCTCCAGGGGGTGGTGACATCTTCCGGGTGTGGTGGCCCTGATGCCGCCAGGGGTGGTGGCCCTGGCGCTGACGTCCCCGCTGTCCCCAGGCGCGTGACGTCTACGAGGAGGCGGTGCAGACGGTGGCCACGGTGCGGGACTTCGCGCAGGTCTTCGACAGCTACGCGCACTTCGAGGAGAGCGTCATCGCCGCCACCATGGAGGGGCTGGGCGGGGACGCCGGGGACGAGGACGGTGAGGCCACCGCGGGGGACACCCCCCCACGGCCCACACGATGTCCCCAAGCCACCTCGAGCTCCTCCTGTCCATCCTCATGTTGGCTGCAGTTCTCCAAACCCATCTGAGGTGTCCCCAAGCCACCATGAGGTCCCCAAATCCATCCCTTGGTGGCCCATGCTCCTCTAGACCAATCCCAGATGTCCCCAAGGCATCATCATGTCCCCAAGTCCATCCTTTGGTGGCCACTGTGGTCCTCTAGACTAATCCCAGATGTCCTCAACCCACCATGAGGTCCCCAAGTTCATGCCTTGGAGGCCCATGGTTCTCCAGATCCATCCTAGATGTCCCCAACCCACCATGAGGTCCCCGAGACCATCCCTTGGTGGCCCATGCTCCTCTAGACCAATCCAAGATGTCCCCAAGCCATCATCAGGTCCCCAAGTCCATCCTTTGGTGGCCACTGTGGTCCTCTAGACCAATCCCAGATGTCCAAGTTCATGCCTTGGAGGCCCATGGTTCTCCAGATCGATCCTAGATGTCCCCGACCCACCATGAGGTCCTCGTAGCCATCCCTTGGTGGCCTGTGGTGCTCTAGACCCATCCCAGATGTCCCCAGCCCACCACGAGGTCCCCGAGACCATCCATTTGTGGCCTCCATGGTGCTCTAGACCCATCCCAGATGTCCCCAAGCCACCAGGAGCTCCTCATGTCCCTTATGTCCATCTTCATGTTGACCAATATGCTCTAGATCCATCCTAGATGTCCCCAGCCCACCACGAGGTCCCAAAGTCCATCCCTTGGTGGCCACTGTGGTCCTCTAGACCCATCCCAGATGTCCCTGGGCCACCTCGAGCTCCTCTTGTCATTTATGTCCATGCTCGCATTGACCACAATCTTCTAGACCTATCCCAACTGTCCCCAACACACCATGAGGTCCCCAAGTCCATTCCTTGGTGGCCCACGGTCCTCCAGACGCATCCCAGATGTCCCCAAGCCACCATGAGCTTCTCGTGTCCCTGATGTTCATCCTAGTGTTGACCCCAGTCCTCTAGACCTATCCAAAATGTCCCCAACCCACCATGAGGTCTCCAAGTCTATCCATTTGTGGCCTGTGGGTCCCTAAACCCATCCCAGATGTCCCCAAGCCACCACCAGGTCCCCAAGTTCATCCCTTGGTGGCCTCTGTGGTCCTCTAAACCCCTCCCAGATGTCCCCAAGCCACCTCGAGCTCCTGATGTCCCTCATGTCCATCCTCGTGTTGACCAAGGAACTCTAGACCGAGCGCCTGGTGGCACCGTGACATTGTCACCATGTCCATATGCCCCCTGGTGACACTGTTGTCCCCGTGTCCCCAGGGGAGGTGGCCCTGGAGCTGCGGCTGGCCCGTTTCGAGCGCTTGGTGGCCCGGCGGCCGCTGCTCCTCAACAGTGTCCTGCTGCGGCAGAACCCCCACAACGTGCACGAGTGGCACAAGAGGGTGGCCCTGTGCGAGGGACGGCCCGAGCAGGTGACACCGCGCGGGGACAGCGGGGGGGGGGGGACAGGGACAGCCTGGGGGGACAGGGACAGCCTGGGGACAGTGCGAGGGGATGGGGACAGCACGGGGGGACGGGGACAGCGCAGGGAGATAGCATGGGGACAATGGGGGGACACAGGGACAGCCTGGGGACAGGGACAGCACGAGGGGACAGCGTGGGGGACACAGGGACAGTGTAGGGGACATAGGGATAGCACAGGGGGACAGTGTGGGGACAGTGTGGGGGGGACAACACAGGTGGACAGCATGGGGACAGCAGGGACAGCACGGGGGGACATGAGGACAGGGAGGGGACATGGGGACAGCAGGGACAGTGCAGGGGGACAGAGGGACAGCACGGGGGGCCGGGGGGGCCGGGGGGGGACAGGGACAGTGGGGACAGCGCAGGGACAGCAGGGACAGGGCGGGGGGACATGGGGACAGTGAGGGGAACATGGGGACATCGGGGACACCAGGAACATCAGGGAGAAGCGGGGTAGAGGGACTAGGGGGACACAGGGACATTGAGGACATGAGGGAGCAAGGGGAGGGCATGAGGACCTTGGGGATTGGGGAGGACACAGGGACATCAAGGGACATCAGGGTGACAATGGGGACTCCAGGGTGCCCCCGGGGTGTCCCTGGTGTCTCCCTGCTGTCCCCGGTGACGCCGGTGTCCCTGAGCTGACATCGCTGTCCCCGAGGTGTCCCTGCTGTCCCTGGGTGACACTGCTGTCCCCGGGTGTCCCTGGTGTCCCCAGGATGTCCCTGGTGTCCCCGCTGTCCCCGGGTGACGCCGCTGTCCCTGTCCCAGGTCATCCAGACGTACACGGAGGCCGTGAGCACCGTGGAGCCCCTCAAGGCCACCGGGCGTCCCCACAGCCTGTGGGTGGCCTTCGCCCGCTTCTACGAGGAGCACGGCCAGCTGGACGACGTGAGTGTCCCCAATGTCCCCAATGTCCCCACGTTGTCCCCCATGTCCCCCTGTGTCCCCCGTGTCCCCTCTGGGTGGCCTTCGCCCGCTTCTACGAGGAGCACGGCCAGCTGGACGACATGAGTGTCCCCAAGGGTCCCCTGTGTCCCCAATGTCCCCACGTTGTCCCCCATGTCCCCCTGTGTCCCCCGTGTCCCCCAATGTCCCCACGTTGTCCCCCTGCGTCCCCCCGTGTCCTCCTGTGTCCCCTCTGGGTGGCCTTCACCCGCTTCTACGAGGAGCACGGCCAGCTGGACGACGTGAGTGTCCCCAAGGGTCCCCTGTGTCCCCAATGTCCCCAATGTCCCCACGTTGTCCCCCATGTCCCCCTGTGTCCCCCGTGTCCCCTCTGGGTGGCCTTCGCCCGCTTCTATGAGGAGCACGGCCAGCTGGACGACGTGAGTGTCCCCAATGTCCCCACGTTGTCCCCCATGTCCCCCTGTGTCCCCCGTGTCCCCTCTGGGTGGCTTTCGCCCGCTTCTATGAGGAGCACGGCCAGCTGGACGACGTGAGTGTCCCCAAGGGTCCCCAATGTCCCCACCATGTCCCCTATGTCCCCTGTGTCCCCCCCAAGCCCTGAGAGTCCCTTGTGTCCCCTGCCTGTCCCCCACCCCCACAGGTGCCAGGGGTCCGCCCACACCCCTGATGTCCCCAGTGCCCCCGGTGTCCCTAATGTCCCCAATGTCTCTGCTACCCCCACTGCTCCTGGTGTCCCAGTGCCCCCGATGTCCCCAATGTCCGCAGTGTCTCTGATGTCCCCTATGTCCCCCAATGTCCCCAATGCCCCCCAGTATCCCTAACGTCCCCCAATGTCCCCCGTGCCTCCAATGTCCTCAAGGTCCTCCATGTCCCCAGTGTCTCTAATGCCCCTGATGTCCCCAATGTCCCCAATGCTCCCCAGTGTTCCTAGTGTCCCCAGTGTCTCTAATGCCCCCGATGTCCCCACTGCCCCAATGCTCCCCAGTGCTCCCCAATGTCTCTGCTGTCCCCAGTGCCCCCAATGTCCCCGATGTCCCCAATGTCTTTGCTGCCCCCACCTCCACCAATGCCCCCAACGTCTCTGCTGCCCTCACTGATTGCTGATGTCCCCACTGTCCCCGTGTCCCCGCAGGCGCGCACCATCCTGGGCAAGGCGACGCGCGTGGCCTTCCGGCACGTGGAGGAGCTGGCGGCCGTGTGGTGCGAGCGGGGCGAGCTGGAGCTGCGGCACGGGGCGCCCGCGGCCGCGCTGAGTGTGTTGAGGGTGAGGACATGGGGACACGGGGACACGGGGACACGGTGACACCATGTGGTGCGAGCGGGGCGAGCTGGAGCTGCGGCACGGGGCGCCCGCGGCCGCGCTGAGCGTCCTTAGGGTAAGGACATGGGGACACGGGGACACGGGGACATGGGGACATGGGGACACGGGGACATGGTGACACGGGGACACGGTGACACCGTGTGGTGCGAGCGGGGCGAGCTGGAGCTGCGGCACGGGGCGCCCGCGGCCGCGCTGAGCGTCCTCAGGGTAAGGACACGGGGACACGGGGACACGGTGACACGGGGACATGGGGACACGGGGACACGGGGACACGGTGACACCGTGTGGTGCAAGCGGGGCGAGCTGGAGCTGCGGCACGGGGCGCCCGCGGCCGCGTTGAGTGTGTTGAGGGTGAGGACACGGGGACACGGGGACACGGGGACACGGTGACATGGGGACATGGGGACACGGTGACACCGTGTGGTGCGAGCGGGGCGAGCTGGAGCTGCGGCACGGGGCGCCCGCGGCCGCGCTGGGTGTCCTTAGGGTGAGGACATGGGGACACGGGGACATGGGGACACGGGGACACGGGGACACGGGGACACCGTGTGGTGCGAGCGGGGCGAGCTGGAGCTGCGGCACGGGGCGCCCGCGGCCGCGCTGAGCGTCCTCAGGGTGAGGACATGGGGACACGGGGACATGGGGACACGGGGACACGGGGACACGGGGACACGGTGACGGGGTGACATGGGGACACGGTGACACCGTGTGGTGCGAGCGGGGCGAGCTGGAGCTGCGGCACGGGGCGCCCGCGGCCGCGTTGAGTATCCTTAGGGTGAGGACACGGGGACACGGGGACATGGGGACATGGGGACACGGTGACGGGGTGACATGGGGACACGGTGACACCGTGTGGTGCGAGCGGGGCGAGCTGGAGCTGCGGCACGGGGCGCCCGCGGCCGCGCTGAGTGTCCTCAGGGTAAGGACATGGGGACACGGGGACACGGTGACGGGGTGACATGGGGACACGGGGACACGGTGATGGGGTGACACCGTGACGGGGTGACACCGTATGGTGCGAGTGGGGCGAACTGGAGCTCCAGAGCCCATACAGGACGGGAGCTCGGGGTGGCCCTATCTGCCCCCTCCCCCTGCCTTGTCCCCCGGTGTCACCTGCTGTCCCCGGTGTCCCCCACTGTCCCCCGGTGTCACCCGCTGTCCCCGTGTCCCCCGCAGAAGGCCACGGCGCTGCCGGCCAAGCGGGCCGAGTACTTCGACGCGTCGGAGCCCGTCCAGAACCGCCTCTACAAGTCGCTCAAGGTCTGGGCCATGTTGGCCGACCTGGAGGAGAGCCTGGGCACCTTCCAGGTGGGTCCCTGTCCCCTCGCTGTCCCCTCGCTGTCCCCACGGGTCCCCAAGGGTCCCCACGGGTTCCCCAGCGCCACTCGGGGACCTGCTGCTCCTCCCCGGGGTCCCCTCTGGGGTCCCCTCTGAGGTGTCCCCTGGTGCCCCCCATGTCTGGTACCCGCTGAGGTCACCTCGGTGTCCCATGGGGTCCCCCTTGGTGCCCCCCTGTCGCCCCTTGGGTTCCATCTGTCACCCTTGAGGTCCCCAAGCCACCCCTTGGGGTCCCCTGTCATCCCTCGGGATCCCCCTGTCACCCCTCAGGGTCCCCTTGTCACCCTGTGACATCCTTGAGGGTCCCCCAATAGCCCTTGGGGTCCCCTTCTCAACCCTCAGGGTCCCCTTGTCACCCTTGGGGTCCCCAGCACCCCTTGAGGTCCCCAAGCCACTCAAGGTCCCCTGTCACCCCTTGGGGGTCCCCTTGTCACCCCCTTGGGACCCTCTTGTCACCCCCCAGGGCCCTATGGCATTTTTCAGGGTCCCCCTGCCACCACTTGGGGGTCCTCCTGCATCTTTTGGGGTCCCCTGTCACCCCTTGGGGTCCCCTGATCCGCCCCAGTGCCCCAGGGGGGCCCTAGAGGTCCCCAACCCACCTTGGTGCTCCCTGTCCCCCTTTGGGTGTCCCCAAGGTCTTTAGGTGTCCCCAAGGCCCCTGGGCTCCTTTGCTGCCCCTCGGGGTCCCCTTCGGGTGTCCCCAAGACCTTTGAATGTCCCCAAGGCGCTTGGGTGTCCCCAAGTTACCTGGGCTCCTTCGCTGCCCTTCAGGGTCCCCATTGGGTGTCCCCAAGACCCTCGAGTGTCCCCAAGGGTGTCCCTCACCGCGCCCACCCTGGGTGCTCCCTGTCCCCCTCTGGGTGTCCCCAAGGTCTTTGGGTGTCCCCAAGACCCCTGGGCTCCTTTGCTGCCCCTCGGGGTCCCCTTTGGGTGTCCCCAAGACCCTCGAGTGTCCCTAAGGCCCCCAGGCTCCTTTGCTGCCCCTTTGGGTGTCCCCAAGACCCTTGAGTGTCCCCAAGGCTTTTGGGTGTCCCCAAGCCCCCTGGGCTCCTTTGCTGCCCTTCAGGGTCCCCATCGGGTGTCCCCAAGACCCTCGAGTGTCCCCAAGGGTGTCCCTCACCGCGCCCACCCTGGGTGCTCCCTGTCCCCCTCTGGGTGTCCCCAAGGCCTTTGGGTGTCCCCAAGCCCCCCGGGCTCCTTTGCTGACCCTTTGGGTCCCCTCTGGGTGTCCCCAAGACCCTTGAGTGTCCCCAAGGCCCCCGGGCTCCTTTGCTGCCCCTCAGGGTCCCCTTTGGGTGTCCCCAAGTTCTCTGGGTGTCCCCAAGGCCTTTGGGTGTCCCCGAGGCCCCCGGGCTCCTTTGCTGCTCCTTTGGGTCCCCTTCAGGTGTCCCCAAGTTCTCTGGGTGTCCCCAAGGCCTTTGGGTGTCCCCAAACCCCCCGGGCTCCTTTGCTGCCCCTTTGGGTCCCCTTTGGGTGTCCCCAAGACCCTCGAGTGTCCCCAAGGGTGTCCCTCACCACCCCCCCAGCCTCTTTGCGCCCACCCTGGGTGCTCCCTGTCCCCCTCTGGGTGTCCCCAAGACTCTTGAGTGTCCCCAAGCCCCCCGGGCTCCTTTGCTGCCCCTTTGGGTCCCCTCTGGGTGTCCCCAGGGCCCCTGGGTGTCCCCAAGGCCTTTGGGTGTCCCCAAGCCCCTGGGCTCCTTTGCTACCCCTTTGGGTCCCCTTTGGGTGTCCCCAAGACCCTCGAGTGTCCCCAAGGGTGTCCCTCACCACCCCCCCAGCCGCTTTGCGCCCTGTCCCCCTCCCCAGGGTGTCCCTGTGGGTGTCCCTGCGGGTGTCCCTCCGGTGGCGCCGCGGTGACGCGCGTGTCCCCGCAGTCCACCAAGGCCGTGTACGAGCGCATCCTGGACCTGCGCATCGCCACCCCCCAGATCGTCATCAACTACGCGCTGTTCCTGGAGGAGCACGGCTACTTCGAGGAGAGCTTCAAGGTGGGGACACGGGGACATGCGGGGACACCGCGGGTGCAGGGGACAGCGTGGGGACACCACGGGGTGCAGGGGACACCATGGAGTGCAGGGGACACTGCAGGGACGTGTGAGGACAACACAGGGTGCAGGGGATGCTTGGGGATACGCGGGGACACCGCGGGTGCAGGGGACACCGCGGGGTGCAGGGGACAGCGCGGGGACACGTGGGGACAATGCGGGTGCAGGGGACATGGCAGGGTGCAGGGGACAACGCGAGGATGCATGGGGACAACGTGGGTGCAGGGGACAGCGTGGGGTGCAGGGGACATGTGGGGACACGTGGGGACAATGCGGGTGCAGGGGACACGCGGGGACAACATGGGTACAGGAGACGCATGGGGACAACGCGGATGCAGGGGACACTGTGGGGTGCAGGGGAAGTGTGGGGACACGTGGGGACAACGCGGATGCAGGGGACAGCGCGGGGACACGTGGGGACAATGCGGGTGCATGGGACGCATGGGGACACCACGGGGTGCAGGGGGCACCATGGGATGCATGGGACACCGCGGGGACACTGTGGGATGCAGGGGACAACACAGGGATGCGTGGGGACAATATGGGTGCAGGGGACACCGTGGGGACACACGGGGACACATGGGGACACTGCAGGGTGCAGGGGACACCACGGGGACATGCAGGGACAGCGTGGGTGCAGGGGACACCGTGGGGTGCAGGGGAAGTGTGGGGACACGCGAGGACAACGCGGATGCAGGGGACAGCGCGGGGACACGTGGGGACAATGCGGGTGCATGGGACGCATGGGGACACCACGGGGTGCAGGGGGCAACGTGGGGTGCAGGGGACATCACGGGATGCATGGGACACTGTGGGATGCAGGGGACAACACAGGGATGCGTGGGGACAATATGGGTGCAGGGGACAGCGTGGGGACACGCGGGGACACATAGGGACACTGCGGGGTGCAGGGGACACCACGGGGACATGCAGGGACAATGTGGGTGCAGGGGACACCGGGGGGACACGTGGGGACAATGCGGGTGCATGGGACGCATGGGGACACCACGGGGTGCAGGGGGCACCATGGGATGCATGGGACACCGCGGGGACACTGTGGGATGCAGGGGACAACACAGGGATGCGTGGGGACAATATGGGTGCAGGGGACAGCGTGGGGACACACGGGGACACATAGGGACACTGCAGGGTGCAGGGGACACCACAGGGACATGCAGGGACAATGTGGGTGCAGGGGACACGTGGGGACATGCGGGGACAATGCAGGTGTAGGGGACACCATGGGGACACGCAGGGACTGCGCGAGGACAATGCAGGTGCAGGGGACACTGCGGGGACACCACGGGGTGCAGGGGATGCGCGGGGACACCACGGTGACACTGTGGGGTGCAGGGGACACCATGGGGACGTGCAGGGGACACTGTGGGGTGCATGGGACACCACAGGAACATGCAGGGACAACGCGGGTGCAGGGGACACCGTGGGGACACCACGGGGACAACACGGGTGCAGGGGAGGCTCGGGGACATGCGGGGACAATGCGGGTGCAGGGGACACCACGGGGACACGCAGGGACAACATGGGTGCAGGGGACACGTGGGGACACCACGGGGTGCAGGGGACACCGCGGGGACGCACAGGGACAACATGGGTGCAGGGGACGCGCGGGGATGCGAGGGGACACGTGGGGAAAACGCAGGTGCAGATGACACCGTGGGGACAAGCAGGGACAACGCGGGTGTAGGGGACACCGCGGGGACGTGCGGGGAAAACACGGTTGCATGGGACGCCAAAGGGTGCAGGGAACACCATGGGGACACGCGGGGACAACATGGGGACACGCGGGGACTATGCGGGTGCAGGGCACACCACAGGGATAACACAGGGACGCGGGGACACGTGGGGACAACGTGGGTGCAGGAGACACCACAGGGTACAGGGGACACCATGGGGATACGCAGGGACGACGCAGGTGCAGAGGACACCAAGGGGACAACATGGGGACACGTGGGAACAGCATGGGTGCAGGAGACAAGGGGACATTATGGGCACTGGGGGGACACCACGGGAATTGGGGACACCGTGGGGCACAGGGGGATGTTATAGGCGTTACGGGGACACTGTGGGCATTGGAGGACACTGTGGGCCCCAGGGGGACACCATGGGCATTGGGGACACCGGGGGGACACTGTAGGCGTCAGGTGGACACTGTGGGCCCCAGGGGGACACCACGGGCAGTGGGGACACCGTGGGCGTCCAGGGGACACTGGTGGGCATCAGGGGGACACTGTGGGCGTCCAGGGGACACTGTGGGCGTCCAGGGGACACTATAGGCATTAGGGGGACACTGTGGGCCCCAGGGGGACACCACGGGCATTGGGGACACCGTGGGCGTCCAGGGGACACTGTGGGCCTCAGGGGGACACTGTGGCTGCCTGGGGGACACCGTGGGCATCCGGGGGACACCGTGGGGCACAGGGGGACACTGTGGCCGTCCTGGGGACAGCACGAGCGTCCAGGGGACACCATGGGCATCCGGGGGACACCGTGGGGCACAGGGGGACACTGTGGCCGTCCAGGGGACACCGTGGGCATCCAGGGGACACTGTGGGCCTCAGGGGGACACTGTGGCTGCCTGGGGGACACCGTGGGCATCCGGGGGACACCATGGGGCACAGGGGGACACTGTGGCCATCCAGGGGACACCGTGGGCATCCAGGGGACACTGTGGGGCACAGGGGGACACTGTGGCCGTCCTGGGGACAGCACGAACGTCTGGGGGACACCGTGGGGCACAGGGGGACACTGTGGCCGTCCTGGGGACACCATGGGCATCCGGGGGACACCGTGGGGCACAGGGGGACACTGTGGCCGTCCTGGGGACAGCACGAGCGTCTGGGGGACACCATGGGCATCCGGGGGACACCGTGGGGCACAGGGGGACACTGTGGGTGTCAGGGGGACACCACGGGCATCGGCGGGACACCGTGGGCGTCCAGGGGACACTGGTGGGCATCAGGGGGACACTGTGGGCGTCAGGGGACACTGTGGGCCTCAGGGGGACACTGTGGCTGCCTGGGGGACACTGTGGGCATCTGGGGGACACCATGGGGCACAGGGGGACACTGTGGCTGCCTGGGGGACACCATGGGCATCCGGGGGACACCATGGGGCACAGGGGGACACTGTGGCTACCGGGGGGACCCCGCGGGCGTCCGGGGGACACGGGCCCTTGCTGTCCCCAGGCCTACGAGCGCGGCATCGCGCTGTTCCGCTGGCCCAACGTGGCGGACATCTGGCACACCTACCTGAGCAAGTTCACGGCGCGCTACGGCGGGCGCAAGCTGGAGCGGGCGCGGGACCTGTTCGAGCAGGCGCTGGACGGCTGTCCCCAGAAATACGCCAAGAGTGAGCGCGCCGCGCGGGGACACGGCGGGTGGCAATGGGGGGCACCTGGTTGGGTGGGCGGCGCCCATTTGGGTGGGTGGCACCGTGTAGGGTGGGTGGCATGTGGTTGGGTGGGTGACACTTGGGTGGGTGACACTTGCGTGGGTGGTACTGTGTAGGGTAGGTGGCACCATGTACGGTAGGTGGCACCTCGTTGGGTGGGTGACACTTGGGTGGATGGCGCCATGTAGGGTAGGTGGCACCTGGTTGGGTGGGTGGCACTTGGGTGGGTGACACTTGGGTGGGTGGCACCATGTAGGGTGGGTGACACTTGGGTGGATGGTGCCATGTAGGGTAGGTGGCACCATGTAGGGTGGGTGGCACCTGGTTGGGTGGGTGACACGTGGGTGGGTGGCACCATGTAGGATGGGTGGCACCATGTAGGTTAGGTGGCACCTGGTTGGGTGGGTGGCACCATGTAGGGTACGTGGCACCTGGTTGGGTGGATGACACTTGGGTGGATGGCGCCATGTAGGGTAGGTGGCATCTGGTCAGGTGG
Organism: Tinamus guttatus; assembly: GCF_059628265.1. Classification (NCBI taxonomy): domain Eukaryota; kingdom Metazoa; phylum Chordata; class Aves; order Tinamiformes; family Tinamidae; genus Tinamus; species Tinamus guttatus. Next base: position 3,339 of record NW_028289149.1, on the reverse strand, counting down.
GTGACACATGGGTGGGTGGCACTGTGTAGGACAGGTGGCACCTGGTTGGGTAGGTGGTTTCCAGTTGGGTGGGTGGCACTGTGTAGGGTAGGTGGCACCTGGCCAGGTGGGTGACATTTGGGTGGGTGCCACCATGTAGGGTAGGTGGCACCTGGTTGGGTGGGTGGCACGTGGGTGGGTGGCACCGTGTAGGACAGATGGCACCTGGTTGGGTGTTTGGCTCCCATTTGGGTGGGTGGCACCTTGTTGGGTGGGTGACGCTTGGGTGGATGACACCATGTAGAGTAGGTGGCACTTGGTTGGGTGGGTGATGCTTGGGTAGGTGGCACCGTGTAGGACAGGTGGCACCTGGTTTGGTGAGTTACACTTGAGTGGGTGGCACCATGTAGGGTGGGTGGCACTTGGTTGGGTGGGTGACACTTGGGTGGATGGCACCATGTAGGATGGGTGGCACCGTGTAGGGTGGGTGGCACCTGATTTGGTTGGTGACACTTGAGTGGGTGGCACCATGTAGGACAGGTGGCACCTGGTTGGGTGGGTGGCTCCGTGTTGGTTGGGCGGCACCATGTAGGGTAGGTGGCACCTGGTTGGGTCGGTGATGCTTGGGTGGGTGGCACCGTGTAGGGTGGGCGGCACCTGGTCAGGTGGGTGACGCTTGGGTGGGTGGCACCGTGTAGGACACGTGGCTCCTGGTTGGGTGTTTGGCTCCCTATTGGTTGGGTGGAACCATGTAGGGTGGGTGGCATCTGGTCAGGTGGGTGACACTTGGATGGGTGGCACTGTGTAGGGTAGGTGGCACCTGGTCAGGTGGGTGACAGTTGGATGGGTGGCACCATGTAGGGTAGGTGGCACCTGGTTAGGTGGGTGACGCTTGGGTGGGTGGCACCTGGTCAGGTGGGTGACGGGTGGGTGGCACCGTGTAGGACAGGTGGCTCCTGGTTGGGTGTTTGGCTCCCTATTGGTTGGGTGGCACCTGATTGGGTGGGTGGCATCTGGTCAGGTGGGTGACACTTGGGTGGGTGGCACCATGTAGGGTGTTTGGCTCCCATTTGGGTGGGTGACACCACTGAGTGTGGGTGACACCAGGTTGGGTGGGTGGCACCGCATGGGGTGTTTGGGTCCCGGTTGGGCGGGTGGCACCGTGTAGGGTCCTGGCATGGACATGGGGCAGGCAGGGTTGGCAGCTCCCCCATTGGGCACCCATGGGTGGCAGTGGGGCCAGACACCCACCTGGGCACCCACACGTGGCCATTGGAGCAGAGCCTCGAATGGGCACCCATGGGTGTCTTGGGTGCTCACTAGGGCAGCCCCCAACCGGGCACCCATGGGTGCACCTTGGGGTGTCCTAAGCGGTGATAAGGGCCGAGCACCCATGGGTGACACCCAGGGTGGCTTTTGGGGCAGCCCCCCAACCAGGCACCCATGGGTGCACCTTGGGGTGTCCTAAGTGGTGATAAGGGCTGAGCACCCAAGGGTGACACCCATGGTGACTTTTGGGGCAGCCCCTCAACCAGGCACCCATGGGTGGTCATTGGGACAGCCCCCCAACCGGGCACCCATGGGTGCACCTTGAGGTGTCCTAAGCAGTGATAAGGGCCGAGCACCCATGGGTGACACCCAGGGTGACTTTTGGGGCAGCCCCCCAACCAGGCACCCATGGGTGGTCATTGGGACAGCCCCCGAACCGGGCACCCATGGGTGCACCTTGAGGTGTCCTAAGCAGTGATAAGGGCCGAGCACCTAAGGGTGACACCCAGGGTGACTTTTGGGACAGCCCCCCAACCAGGCACCCATGGGTGGTCATCGGGGCAGCCCCCCAACCAGGCACCCATGGGTGCACCTTGGGGTGTCCTAAGCAGTGATAAGGGCCGAGCACCCACGGGTGACACCTAGGGTGGCTTTTGGGGTGGCTCCTCAACCGGGCACCCATGGGTGGTCATCGGGGCAGCCCCCCAACCAGGCACCCACGGGTGCACCTCAGGGTGCCCTGGACAGTCCTAAGGGCAGCCCCCACCCCCCGCGCACCCAAGGGTGACACGCGGGACCCCCCAAGCCCCGCGCGACGCCAACCTCCCCCCTTGGCGCGACGCCCAGGGGCGGCCCGTGGCTGAGCACCCTTGGGTGCCCGCAGCCATCTACCTGCTGTACGCCAAGCTGGAGGAGGACTTCGGGCTGGCGCGGCACGCCATGGCGGTGTACGAGCGGGCGACGCGCGCCGTGCTGCCCGCCGAGCAGTACGACATGTTCAACATCTACATCAAGCGCGCGGCCGAGCTCTACGGCGTCACCCACACGCGGCCCATCTACGAGAAGGCCATCGAGGTGGGGACGGGGCGGGCGCGTTGGGGTCGAGCTTGGGCTTGGGGTTGGCTTTGGGCTAGGTCTTGGCCTTGGTTGTAGCCTTGGCCTAGGTCTTGGCCTTGGGCTTGGGTTTGGTCTTGGGCTTGGGCTTGGTCGTAGCCTTGGCCTAAGTCTTGGTCTTGGCCTAGACCTTGGCTTTGGTCTAGATATTGGCCTCAGTCTTGGCCTAGGTCTTGGCCTTGGTCGTGGCCTTGGCCTAGGTCTTGGCCTTGGCCTTGACCTTGGCTTTGGTCTAGGTCTTGGCCTTGGTCGTAGCCTTGGCCTAAGTCTTGGTCTTGGCCTTGACCTTGGCTTTGGTCTAGGTATTGGCCTCAGTCTTGGCCTAGGTCTTGGCCTTGGTCGTGGCCTTGGCCTAGGTCTTGGCCTTGGCCTAAGTCTTGGTCTTGGCCTAGACCTTGGCTTTGGTCTAGGTATTGGCCTCAGTCTTGGCCTAGGTCTTGGCCTTGGCCTAAGTCTTGGCCTTGGCTTTGGACTTGCCCTTGGGCTTGACCCTGGGTTTGGTCTAGGTCTTGGCCTTGGTCGTAGCATTGGCCTAAGTCTTGGGCTTGACCTTGGCCTTGGCCTTGGCTTTGGTCTAGATATTGGCCTTGCTCTTGGCCTAGGTCTTGACCTTGGCCTTGGATTAGGTCTTGGTTTTGGCCTAGATCTTGGCCTTGGCCTTGGTTTTGGCCTAGATCTTGGCCTTGGCCGTGGTCTATGTCTTGCCTAGACCTAGGTCTTGGACTCATGCTAGATCTTGGTCTTGGCCTGGGTGACGGTCATGGCCTTGGCCTTGGTCTTGGCCTAGGTCTTGCCCTTGGCCTCGGTCTAGGTCTTGATCTAGGTTTTTGCCCTTGTTCTTGGTTTTGGGTTTGGTCTTGAGGGATGTCACATGGGTACGGGGTGGATGAGAGGTTGGAGGAGGTGACGCTTGAGGACTTGGCCTTGACCTTGGCCTTGATGTAGGACCTGGCTTTATCCTCGGCTTGGGCCTTGTCT